>NW_028118811.1:0-216866 GCF_965113315.1 Podarcis vaucheri
GTTTCGAGTGCCAAACCTGTCAGGGGAGCATTTTCAAGCATTTGGCACCATTTTTGAGTGAATTGCCAAAAGTCAGATTTTTGCTGAAATTGTGACCCCGGGGCTTAGGGATTTTTTCAAAAAAAAATTTCTGCCGGATAAGTTTTTGAGGGCTGATTTCTTGTCCTGTGATAAAAAGCCTTCTGTTAGAGTGCCAATCCTGTCAGGGGAGCATTTTCAAACTTTTGGCACCATTTTTGAGTGAACTGCCAAAAGTCAGATTTTTGCTGAAATTGTGACCCCGGGGCTTAGGGATTTTTTCAAAAAAATATTTTCTGCCGGTTAAGTTTTTGAGGGCTGATTTCTTGTCCTGTGATAAAAAGCCTTCTGTTAGAGTGCCAATCCTGTCAGGGGAGCATTTTCAAACTTTTGGCACCATTTTTGAGTGAACTGCCAAAAGTCAGATTTTTGCTGAAATTGTGACCCCGGGGCTTAGGGATTTTTTCAAAAAAATATTTTCTGCCGGTTAAGTTTTTGAGGGCTGATTTCTTGTCCTGTGATAAAAAGCCTTCTGTTAGAGTGCCAATCCTGTCAGGGGAGCATTTTCAAACTTTTGGCACCATTTTTGAGTGAACTGCCAAAAGTCAGATTTTTGCTGAAATTGTGACCCCGGGGCTTAGGGATTTTTTCAAAAAAATATTTACTGCCGGTTAAGTTTTTGAGGGCTGATTTCTTGTCCTGTGCTAAAAAGCCTTCTGTTTCCATCGCCAAACCTTTCAGGGAAGCATTTTCAAACTTTTGGCACCATTTTTGAGTGAACTGCCAAAAGTCAGATTTTTGCTGAAATTGTGACCCCGGGGCTTAGGGATTTTTTCAAAAAAATATTTTCTGCCGGTTAAGTTTTTGAGGGCTGATTTCTTGTCCTGTGATAAAAAGCCTTCTGTTTCGAGTGCCAAACCTGTCAGGGGAGCATTTTCAAGCTTTTGGCACCATTTTTGAGTGAATTGCCAAAAGTCAGATTTTTGCTGAAATTGTGACCCCGGGGCTTAGGGATTTTTTAAAAAAATATTTTCTGCCGGTTAAGTTTTTGAGGGCTGATTTCTTGTCCTGTGATAAAAAGCCTTCTGTTTCCAACGCCAAAGCTTTCAGGTGAGCATTTGCAAGCGGTTGGCACCATTTTTGAGTGAATTGCCAAAAGTCAGATTTTTGCTGAAATTGTGACCCCGGGGCTTAGGGATTTTTTCAAAAAAATATTTTCTGCCGTTTAAGTTTTTGAGGGCTGATTTCTTGTCCTGTGATAAAAAGCCTTCTGTTAGAGTGCCAAACCTGTCAGGGGAGCATTTGCAACCGGTTGGCACCATTTTTGAGTGAATTGCCAAAAGTCAGATTTTTGCTGAAATTGTGACCCCGGGGCTTAGGGATTTTTTCAAAAAAATATTTACTGCCGGTTAAGTTTTTGAGGGCTGATTTCTTGTCCTGTGATAAAAAGCCTTCTGTTTCCATCGCCAAAGCTTTCAGGGGAGCATTTGCAACCGGTTGACACCATTTTTGAGTGAACTGCCAAAAGTCAGATTTTTGCTGAAATTGTGACCCTGGGGTTTAGGGATTTTTTCAAAAAAATATTTTCTGCCGGTTACGTTTTTGAGGGCTGATTTCTTGTCCTGTGCTAAAAAGCCTTCTGTTTCCATCGCCAAACCTTTTAGGGGAGCATTTTCAAGCTTTTGGCACCATTTTTGAGTGAATTGCCAAAAGTCAGATTTTTGCTGAAATTGTGACCCCGGGGCTTAGGGATTTTTTCAAAAAAATATTTTCTGCCGGTTAAGTTTTTGAGGGCTGATTTCTTGTCCTGTGCTAAAAAGCCTTCTGTTTCTATCGCCAAACCTTTCTGGGGAGCATTTTCAAAGTTTTGGCACCATTTTTGAGTGAACTGCCAAAAGTCAGATTTTTGCTGAAATTGTGACCCCGGGGCTTAGGGATTTTTTCAAAAAAAATTTTTCTGCCGATTAAGTTTTTGAGGGCTGATTTCTTGTCCTGTGATAAAAAGCCTTCTGTTTCGGGTGCCAAACCTGTCAGGGGAGCATTTTCAAGCTTTTGGCACCATTTTTGAGTGAATTGCCAAAAGTCAGATTTTTGCTGAAATTGTGACCCCGGGGCTTAGGGATTTTTTCAAAGAAATATTTTCTGCCAGTTAAGTTTTTGAGGTCTGATTTCTTGTCCTGTGATAAAAAGCCTTCTGTTTCGAGTGCCAAACCTGTCAGGGGAGCATTTTCAAGCATTTGGCACCATTTTTGAGTGAATTGCCAAAAGTCAGATTTTTGCTGAAATTGTGACTCCGGGGCTTAGGGATTTTTTCAAAAAAATATTTTCTGCCGGTTAAGTTTTTGAGGGCTGATTTCTTGTCCTGTCATAAAAAGCCTTCTGTTTCGAGTGCCAAACCTTTCAGGTGAGCATTTTCAAGCTTTTGGCACCATTTTTGAGTGAATTGCCAAAAGTCAGATTTTTGCTGAAATTGTGACCCCGGGGCTTAGGGATTTTTTCAAAAAAATATTTTCTGCCGGATAAGTTTTTGAGGGCTGATTTCTTGTCCTGTGATAAAAAGCCTTCTGTTTCGAGTGCCAAACCTGTCAGAGGAGCATTTGCAACCGGTTGGCACCATTTTTGAGTGAATTGCCAAAAGTCAGATTTTTGCTGAAATTGTGACCCCGGGGCTTAGGGATTTTTTCAAAAAAATATTTTCTGCCGGTTAAGTTTTTGAGGGCTGATTTCTTGTCCTGTGATAAAAAGCCTTCTGTTAGAGTGCCAATCCTGTCAGGGGAGCATTTGCAACCGGTTGGCACCATTTTTGAGTGAATTGCCAAAAGTCAGATTTTTGCTGAAATTGTGACCCCGGGGCTTAGGGATTTTTTCAAAAAAATATTTTCTGCCGGTTAAGTTTTTGAGGGCTGATTTCTTGTCCTGTGATAAAAAGCCTTCTGTTTCGGGTGCCAAACCTGTCAGGGGAGCATTTTCAAGCTTTTGGCACCATTTTTGAGTGAATTGCCAAAAGTCAGTTTTTTGCTGAAATTGTGACCCCGGGGCTTAGGGATTTTTTCAAAGAAATATTTTCTGCCGGTTAAGTTTTTGAGGTCTGATTTCTTGTCCTGTGATAAAAAGCCTTCTGTTTCGAGTGCCAAACCTGTCAGGGGAGCATTTTCAAGCTTTTGGCACCATTTTTGAGTGAATTGCCAAAAGTCAGATTTTTGCTGAAATTGTGACCCCGGGGCTTAGGGATTTTTTCAAAAAAATATTTTCTGCCGGTTAAGTTTTTGAGGGCTGATTTCTTGTCCTGTGATAAAAAGCCTTCTGTTTCGAGTGCCAAACCTTTCAGGTGAGCATTTGCAAGCGGTTGGCACCATTTTTGAGTGAATTGCCAAAAGTCAGATTTTTGCTGAAATTGTGACCCCGGGGCTTAGGGATTTTTTCAAAAAAAAAATTTCTGCCGGATAAGTTTTTGAGGGCTGATTTCTTGTCCTGTGATAAAAAGCCTTCTGTTTCGAGTGCCAAACCTGTCAGAGGAGCATTTGCAACCGGTTGGCACCATTTTTGAGTGAATTGCCAAAAGTCAGATTTTTGCTGAAATTGTGACTCCGGGGCTTAGGGATTTTTTCAAAAAAATATTTTCTGCCGTTTAAGTTTTTGAGGGCTGATTTCTTGTCCTGTGATAAAAAGCCTTCTGTTTCCATCGCCAAAGCTTTCAGGGGAGCATTTGCAACCGGTTGGCACCATTTTTGAGTGAACTGCCAAAAGTCAGATTTTTGCTGAAATTGTGACCCTGGGGTTTAGGGATTTTTTCAAAAAAATATTTTCTGCCGGTTAAGTTTTTGAGGGCTGATTTCTTGTCCTGTGCTAAAAAGCCTTCTGTTTCCATCGCCAAACCTTTTAGGGGAGCATTTTCAAGCTTTTGGCACCATTTTTGAGTGAACTGCCAAAAGTCAGATTTTTGCTGAAATTGTGACCCCGGGGCTTAGGGATTTTTTCAAAAAAATATTTTCTGACGGTTAAGTTTTTGAGGGCTGATTTCTTGTCCTGTGATAAAAAGCCTTCTGTTTCGAGTGCCAAACCTGTCAGGGGAGCATTTTCAAGCATTTGGCACCATTTTTGAGTGAATTGCCAAAAGTCAGATTTTTGCTGAAATTGTGACCCCGGGGCTTAGGGATTTTTTCAAAAAAATATTTTCTGCCGGTTAAGTTTTTGAGGGCTGATTTCTTGTCCTGTGATAAAAAGCCTTCTGTTAGAGTGCCAATCCTGTCAGGGGAGCATTTTCAAACTTTTGGCACCATTTTTGAGTGAACTGCCAAAAGTCAGATTTTTGCTGAAATTGTGACCCCGGGGCTTAGGGATTTTTTCAAAAAAATATTTACTGCCGGTTAAGTTTTTGAGGGCTGATTTCTTGTCCTGTGCTAAAAAGCCTTCTGTTTCCATCGCCAAACCTTTCAGGGAAGCATTTTCAAACTTTTGGCACCATTTTTGAGTGAACTGCCAAAAGTCAGATTTTTGCTGAAATTGTGACCCCGGGGCTTAGGGATTTTTTCAAAAAAATATTTTCTGCCGGTTAAGTTTTTGAGGGCTGATTTCTTGTCCTGTGCTAAAAAGCCTTCTGTTTCCATCGCCAAACCTTTTAGGGGAGCATTTTCAAGCTTTTGGCACCATTTTTGAATGAACTGCCAAAAGTCAGATTTTTGCTGAAATTGTGACCCCGGGGCTTAGGGATTTTTTCAAAAAAATATTTTCTGCCGGTTAAGTTTTTGAGGGCTGATTTCTTGTCCTGTGATAAAAAGCCTTCTGTTTCGAGTGCCAAACCTGTCAGGGGAGCATTTTCAAGCATTTGGCACCATTTTTGAGTGAATTGCCAAAAGTCAGATTTTTGCTGAAATTGTGACCCCGGGGCTTAGGGATTTTTTCAGAAAAATATTTTCTGCCGGTTAAGTTTTTGAGGGCTGATTTCTTGTCCTGTGATAAAAAGCCTACTGTTTCCATCGCCAAAGCTTTCAGGGGAGCATTTGCAACCGGTTAACACCATTTTTGAGTGAACTGCCAAAAGTCAGATTTTTGCTGAAATTGTGACCCCGGGGCTTAGGGATTTTTTCAAAAAAATATTTTCTGCCGGTTAAGTTTTTGAGGGCTGATTTCTTGTCCTGTGATAAAAAGCCTTCTGTTAGAGTGCCAATCCTGTCAGGGGAGCATTTTCAAACTTTTGGCACCATTTTTGAGTGAACTGCCAAAAGTCAGATTTTTGCTGAAATTGTGACCCCGGGGCTTAGGGATTTTTTCAAAAAAATATTTTCTGCCGGTTAAGTTTTTGAGGGCTGATTTCTTGTCCTGTGCTAAAAAGCCTTCTGTTTCCATCGCCAAACCTTTCAGGGAAGCATTTTCAAACTTTTGGCACCATTTTTGAGTGAACTGCCAAAAGTCAGATTTTTGCTGAAATTGTGACCCCGGGGCTTAGGGATTTTTTAAAAAACATATTTACTGCCGGTTAAGTTTTTGAGGGTTGATTTCTTGTCCTGTGCTAAAAAGCCTTCTGTTTCCATCGCCAAACCTTTCAGGGAAGCATTTTCAAACTTTTGGCACCATTTTTGAGTGAACTGCCAAAAGTCAGATTTTTGCTGAAATTGTGACCCCGGGGCTTAGGGATTTTTTCAAAAAAATATTTTCTGCCGGTTAAGTTTTTGAGGGCTGATTTCTTGTCCTGTGATAAAAAGCCTTCTGTTAGAGTGCCAATCCTGTCAGGGGAGCATTTGCAACCGGTTGGCACCATTTTTGAGTGAATTGCCAAAAGTCAGATTTTTGCTGAAATTGTGACCCCGGGGCTTAGGGATTTTTTCAAAAAAATATTTTCTGCCGGTTAAGTTTTTGAGGGCTGATTTCTTGTCCTGTGATAAAAAGCCTTCTGTTTCGGGTGCCAAACCTGTCAGGGGAGCATTTTCAAGCTTTTGGCACCATTTTTGAGTGAATTGCCAAAAGTCAGTTTTTTGCTGAAATTGTGACCCCGGGGCTTAGGGATTTTTTCAAAGAAATATTTTCTGCCGGTTAAGTTTTTGAGGTCTGATTTCTTGTCCTGTGATAAAAAGCCTTCTGTTTCGAGTGCCAAACCTGTCAGGGGAGCATTTTCAAGCTTTTGGCACCATTTTTGAGTGAATTGCCAAAAGTCAGATTTTTGCTGAAATTGTGACCCCGGGGCTTAGGGATTTTTTCAAAAAAATATTTTCTGCCGGTTAAGTTTTTGAGGGCTGATTTCTTGTCCTGTGATAAAAAGCCTTCTGTTTCGAGTGCCAAACCTTTCAGGTGAGCATTTGCAAGCGGTTGGCACCATTTTTGAGTGAATTGCCAAAAGTCAGATTTTTGCTGAAATTGTGACCCCGGGGCTTAGGGATTTTTTCAAAAAAAAAATTTCTGCCGGATAAGTTTTTGAGGGCTGATTTCTTGTCCTGTGATAAAAAGCCTTCTGTTTCGAGTGCCAAACCTGTCAGAGGAGCATTTGCAACCGGTTGGCACCATTTTTGAGTGAATTGCCAAAAGTCAGATTTTTGCTGAAATTGTGACTCCGGGGCTTAGGGATTTTTTCAAAAAAATATTTTCTGCCGTTTAAGTTTTTGAGGGCTGATTTCTTGTCCTGTGATAAAAAGCCTTCTGTTTCCATCGCCAAAGCTTTCAGGGGAGCATTTGCAACCGGTTGGCACCATTTTTGAGTGAACTGCCAAAAGTCAGATTTTTGCTGAAATTGTGACCCTGGGGTTTAGGGATTTTTTCAAAAAAATATTTTCTGCCGGTTAAGTTTTTGAGGGCTGATTTCTTGTCCTGTGCTAAAAAGCCTTCTGTTTCCATCGCCAAACCTTTTAGGGGAGCATTTTCAAGCTTTTGGCACCATTTTTGAGTGAACTGCCAAAAGTCAGATTTTTGCTGAAATTGTGACCCCGGGGCTTAGGGATTTTTTCAAAAAAATATTTTCTGACGGTTAAGTTTTTGAGGGCTGATTTCTTGTCCTGTGATAAAAAGCCTTCTGTTTCGAGTGCCAAACCTGTCAGGGGAGCATTTTCAAGCATTTGGCACCATTTTTGAGTGAATTGCCAAAAGTCAGATTTTTGCTGAAATTGTGACCCCGGGGCTTAGGGATTTTTTCAAAAAAATATTTTCTGCCGGTTAAGTTTTTGAGGGCTGATTTCTTGTCCTGTGATAAAAAGCCTTCTGTTAGAGTGCCAATCCTGTCAGGGGAGCATTTTCAAACTTTTGGCACCATTTTTGAGTGAACTGCCAAAAGTCAGATTTTTGCTGAAATTGTGACCCCGGGGCTTAGGGATTTTTTCAAAAAAATATTTACTGCCGGTTAAGTTTTTGAGGGCTGATTTCTTGTCCTGTGCTAAAAAGCCTTCTGTTTCCATCGCCAAACCTTTCAGGGAAGCATTTTCAAACTTTTGGCACCATTTTTGAGTGAACTGCCAAAAGTCAGATTTTTGCTGAAATTGTGACCCCGGGGCTTAGGGATTTTTTCAAAAAAATATTTTCTGCCGGTTAAGTTTTTGAGGGCTGATTTCTTGTCCTGTGCTAAAAAGCCTTCTGTTTCCATCGCCAAACCTTTTAGGGGAGCATTTTCAAGCTTTTGGCACCATTTTTGAATGAACTGCCAAAAGTCAGATTTTTGCTGAAATTGTGACCCCGGGGCTTAGGGATTTTTTCAAAAAAATATTTTCTGCCGGTTAAGTTTTTGAGGGCTGATTTCTTGTCCTGTGATAAAAAGCCTTCTGTTTCGAGTGCCAAACCTGTCAGGGGAGCATTTTCAAGCATTTGGCACCATTTTTGAGTGAATTGCCAAAAGTCAGATTTTTGCTGAAATTGTGACCCCGGGGCTTAGGGATTTTTTCAAAAAAATATTTTCTGCCGGTTAAGTTTTTGAGGGCTGATTTCTTGTCCTGTGATAAAAAGCCTTCTGTTAGAGTGCCAATCCTGTCAGGGGAGCATTTTCAAACTTTTGGCACCATTTTTGAGTGAACTGCCAAAAGTCAGATTTTTGCTGAAATTGTGACCCCGGGGCTTAGGGATTTTTTCAAAAAAATATTTACTGCCGGTTAAGTTTTTGAGGGCTGATTTCTTGTCCTGTGCTAAAAAGCCTTCTGTTTCCATCGCCAAACCTTTCAGGGAAGCATTTTCAAACTTTTGGCACCATTTTTGAGTGAACTGCCAAAAGTCAGATTTTTGCTGAAATTGTGACCCCGGGGCTTAGGGATTTTTTCAAAAAAATATTTTCTGCCGGTTAAGTTTTTGAGGGCTGATTTCTTGTCCTGTGATAAAAAGCCTTCTGTTTCGAGTGCCAAACCTGTCAGGGGAGCATTTTCAAGCTTTTGGCACCATTTTTGAGTGAATTGCCAAAAGTCAGATTTTTGCTGAAATTTTGACCGCGGGGCTTAGGGATTTTTTTAAAAAATATTTTCTGCCGGTTAAGTTTTTGAGGGCTGATTTCTTGTCCTGTGATAAAAAGCCTTCTGTTTCCAACGCCAAAGCTTTCAGGTGAGCATTTGCAAGCGGTTGGCACCATTTTTGAGTGAATTGCCAAAAGTCAGATTTTTGCTGAAATTGTGACCCCGGGGCTTAGGGATTTTTTCAAAAAAATATTTTCTGCCGGTTAAGTTTTTGAGGGCTGATTTCTTGTCCTGTGATAAAAAGCCTTCTGTTAGAGTGCCAATCCTGTCAGGGGAGCATTTGCAACCGGTTGGCACCATTTTTGAGTGAATTGCCAAAAGTCAGATTTTTGCTGAAATTGTGACCCCGGGGCTTAGGGATTTTTTCAAAAAAATATTTTCTGCCGGTTAAGTTTTTGAGGGCTGATTTCTTGTCCTGTGATAAAAAGCCTTCTGTTTCGGGTGCCAAACCTGTCAGGGGAGCATTTTCAAGCTTTTGGCACCATTTTTGAGTGAATTGCCAAAAGTCAGTTTTTTGCTGAAATTGTGACCCCGGGGCTTAGGGATTTTTTCAAAGAAATATTTTCTGCCGGTTAAGTTTTTGAGGTCTGATTTCTTGTCCTGTGATAAAAAGCCTTCTGTTTCGAGTGCCAAACCTGTCAGGGGAGCATTTTCAAGCTTTTGGCACCATTTTTGAGTGAATTGCCAAAAGTCAGATTTTTGCTGAAATTGTGACCCCGGGGCTTAGGGATTTTTTCAAAAAAATATTTTCTGCCGGTTAAGTTTTTGAGGGCTGATTTCTTGTCCTGTGATAAAAAGCCTTCTGTTTCGAGTGCCAAACCTTTCAGGTGAGCATTTGCAAGCGGTTGGCACCATTTTTGAGTGAATTGCCAAAAGTCAGATTTTTGCTGAAATTGTGACCCCGGGGCTTAGGGATTTTTTCAAAAAAAAAATTTCTGCCGGATAAGTTTTTGAGGGCTGATTTCTTGTCCTGTGATAAAAAGCCTTCTGTTTCGAGTGCCAAACCTTTCAGGTGAGCATTTTCAAGCTTTTGGCACCATTTTTGAGTGAATTGCCAAAAGTCAGATTTTTGCTGAAATTGTGACCCCGGGGCTTAGGGATTTTTTCAAAAAAATATTTTCTGCCGGATAAGTTTTTGAGGGCTGATTTCTTGTCCTGTGATAAAAAGCCTTCTGTTTCGAGTGCCAAACCTGTCAGAGGAGCATTTGCAACCGGTTGGCACCATTTTTGAGTGAATTGCCAAAAGTCAGATTTTTGCTGAAATTGTGACCCCGGGGCTTAGGAATTTTTTCAAAAAAAATTTTCTGCCGGTTAAGTTTTTGAGGGCTGATTTCTTGTCCTGTGATAAAAAGCCTTCTGTTTCGAGTGCCAAACCTGTCAGGGGAGCATTTGCAACCGGTTGGCACCATTTTTGAGTGAATTGCCAAAAGTCAGATTTTTGCTGAAATTGTGACCCCGGGGCTTAGGGATTTTTTCAAAAAAATATTTTCTGCCGGTTAAGTTTTTGAGGGCTGATTTCTTGTCCTGTGATAAAAAGCCTTCTGTTTCTATCGCCAAACCTTTCTGGGGAGCATTTTCAAACTTTTGGCACCATTTTTGAGTGAACTGCCAAAAGTCAGATTTTTGCTGAAATTGTGACCCCGGGGCTTAGGGATTTTTTCAAAAAATTTTTTTCTGCCGATTAAGTTTTTGAGGGCTGATTTCTTGTCCTGTGATAAAAAGCCTTCTGTTTCGGGTGCCAAACCTGTCAGGGGAGCATTTTCAAGCTTTTGGCACCATTTTTGAGTGAATTGCCAAAAGTCAGATTTTTGCTGAAATTGTGACCCCGGGGCTTAGGGATTTTTTCAAAGAAATATTTTCTGCCAGTTAAGTTTTTGAGGTCTGATTTCTTGTCCTGTGATAAAAAGCCTTCTGTTTCGAGTGCCAAACCTGTCAGGGGAGCATTTTCAAGCATTTGGCACCATTTTTGAGTGAATTGCCAAAAGTCAGATTTTTGCTGAAATTGTGACTCCGGGGCTTAGGGATTTTTTCAAAAAAATATTTTCTGCCGGTTAAGTTTTTGAGGGCTGATTTCTTGTCCTGTGATAAAAAGCCTTCTGTTTCGAGTGCCAAACCTTTCAGGTGAGCATTTTCAAGCTTTTGGCACCATTTTTGAGTGAATTGCCAAAAGTCAGATTTTTGCTGAAATTGTGACCCCGGGGCTTAGGGATTTTTTCAAAAAAATATTTTCTGCCGGATAAGTTTTTGAGGGCTGATTTCTTGTCCTGTGATAAAAAGCCTTCTGTTTCGAGTGCCAAACCTGTCAGGGGAGCATTTTCAAGCATTTGGCACCATTTTTGAGTGAATTGCCAAAAGTCAGATTTTTGCTGAAATTGTGACTCCGGGGCTTAGGGATTTTTTCAAAAAAATATTTTCTGCCGGTTAAGTTTTTGAGGGCTGATTTCTTGTCCTGTGATAAAAAGCCTTCTGTTTCGAGTGCCAAACCTTTCAGGTGAGCATTTTCAAGCTTTTGGCACCATTTTTGAGTGAATTGCCAAAAGTCAGATTTTTGCTGAAATTGTGACCCCGGGGCTTAGGGATTTTTTCAAAAAAATATTTTCTGCCGGATAAGTTTTTGAGGGCTGATTTCTTGTCCTGTGATAAAAAGCCTTCTGTTTCGAGTGCCAAACCTGTCAGAGGAGCATTTGCAACCGGTTGGCACCATTTTTGAGTGAATTGCCAAAAGTCAGATTTTTGCTGAAATTGTGACCCCGGGGCTTAGGAATTTTTTCAAAAAAAATTTTCTGCCGGTTAAGTTTTTGAGGGCTGATTTCTTGTCCTGTGATAAAAAGCCTTCTGTTTCGAGTGCCAAACCTGTCAGGGGAGCATTTGCAACCGGTTGGCACCATTTTTGAGTGAATTGCCAAAAGTCAGATTTTTGCTGAAATTGTGACCCCGGGGCTTAGGGATTTTTTCAAAAAAATATTTTCTGCCGGTTAAGTTTTTGAGGGCTGATTTCTTGTCCTGTGATAAAAAGCCTTCTGTTAGAGTGCCAATCCTGTCAGGGGAGCATTTGCAACCGGTTGGCACCATTTTTGAGTGAATTGCCAAAAGTCAGATTTTTGCTGAAATTGTGACCCCGGGGCTTAGGGATTTTTTCAAAAAATTTTTTTCTGCCGATTAAGTTTTTGAGGGCTGATTTCTTGTCCTGTGATAAAAAGCCTTCTGTTTCGGGTGCCAAACCTGTCAGGGGAGCATTTTCAAGCTTTTGGCACCATTTTTGAGTGAATTGCCAAAAGTCAGTTTTTTGCTGAAATTGTGACCCCGGGGCTTAGGGATTTTTTCAAAGAAATATTTTCTGCCGGTTAAGTTTTTGAGGTCTGATTTCTTGTCCTGTGATAAAAAGCCTTCTGTTTCGAGTGCCAAACCTGTCAGGGGAGCATTTTCAAGCTTTTGGCACCATTTTTGAGTGAATTGCCAAAAGTCAGATTTTTGCTGAAATTGTGACCCCGGGGCTTAGGGATTTTTTCAAAAAAATATTTTCTGCCGGTTAAGTTTTTGAGGGCTGATTTCTTGTCCTGTGATAAAAAGCCTTCTGTTTCGAGTGCCAAACCTTTCAGGTGAGCATTTGCAAGCGGTTGGCACCATTTTTGAGTGAATTGCCAAAAGTCAGATTTTTGCTGAAATTGTGACCCCGGGGCTTAGGGATTTTTTCAAAAAAAAATTTTCTGCCGGATAAGTTTTTGAGGGCTGATTTCTTGTCCTGTGATAAAAAGCCTTCTGTTTCGAGTGCCAAACCTGTCAGAGGAGCATTTGCAACCGGTTGGCACCATTTTTGAGTGAATTGCCAAAAGTCAGATTTTTGCTGAAATTGTGACTCCGGGGCTTAGGGATTTTTTCAAAAAAATATTTTCTGCCGGTTAAGTTTTTGAGGGCTGATTTCTTGTCCTGTGATAAAAAGCCTTCTGTTTCCATCGCCAAAGCTTTCAGGGGAGCATTTGCAACCGGTTGGCACCATTTTTGAGTGAACTGCCAAAAGTCAGATTTTTGCTGAAATTGTGACCCTGGGGTTTAGGGATTTTTTCAAAAAAATATTTTCTGCCGGTTAAGTTTTTGAGGGCTGATTTCTTGTCCTGTGCTAAAAAGCCTTCTGTTTCCATCGCCAAACCTTTTAGGGGAGCATTTTCAAGCTTTTGGCACCATTTTTGAGTGAACTGCCAAAAGTCAGATTTTTGCTGAAATTGTGACTCCGGGGCTTAGGGATTTTTTCAAAAAAATATTTTCTGCCGGTTAAGTTTTTGAGGGCTGATTTCTTGTCCTGTGATAAAAAGCCTTCTGTTTCGAGTGCCAAACCTGTCAGGGGAGCATTTTCAAGCATTTGGCACCATTTTTGAGTGAACTGCCAAAAGTCAGATTTTTGCTGAAATTGTGACCCTGGGGTTTAGGGATTTTTTCAAAAAAATATTTTCTGCCGGTTAAGTTTTTGAGGGCTGATTTCTTGTCCTGTGCTAAAAAGCCTTCTGTTTCCATCGCCAAACCTTTTAGGGGAGCATTTTCAAGCTTTTGGCACCATTTTTGAGTGAACTGCCAAAAGTCAGATTTTTGCTGAAATTGTGACCCCGGGGCTTAGGGATTTTTTCAAAAAAATATTTTCTGCCGGTTAAGTTTTTGAGGGCTGATTTCTTGTCCTGTGATAAAAAGCCTTCTGTTTCGAGTGCCAAACCTGTCAGGGGAGCATTTTCAAGCATTTGGCACCATTTTTGAGTGAATTGCCAAAAGTCAGATTTTTGCTGAAATTGTGACCCCGGGGCTTAGGGATTTTTTCAAAAAAATATTTTCTGCCGGTTAAGTTTTTGAGGGCTGATTTCTTGTCCTGTGATAAAAAGCCTTCTGTTAGAGTGCCAATCCTGTCAGGGGAGCATTTTCAAACTTTTGGCACCATTTTTGAGTGAACTGCCAAAAGTCAGATTTTTGCTGAAATTGTGACCCCGGGGCTTAGGGATTTTTTCAAAAAAATATTTACTGCCGGTTAAGTTTTTGAGGGCTGATTTCTTGTCCTGTGCTAAAAAGCCTTCTGTTTCCATCGCCAAACCTTTCAGGGAAGCATTTTCAAACTTTTGGCACCATTTTTGAGTGAACTGCCAAAAGTCAGATTTTTGCTGAAATTGTGACCCCGGGGCTTAGGGATTTTTTCAAAAAAATATTTTCTGCCGGTTAAGTTTTTGAGGGCTGATTTCTTGTCCTGTGCTAAAAAGCCTTCTGTTTCCATCGCCAAACCTTTTAGGGGAGCATTTTCAAGCTTTTGGCACCATTTTTGAGTGAACTGCCAAAAGTCAGATTTTTGCTGAAATTGTGACCCCGGGGCTTAGGGATTTTTTCAAAAAAATATTTTCTGCCGGTTAAGTTTTTGAGGGCTGATTTCTTGTCCTGTGATAAAAAGCCTTCTGTTTCGAGTGCCAAACCTGTCAGGGGAGCATTTTCAAGCATTTGGCACCATTTTTGAGTGAATTGCCAAAAGTCAGTTTTTTGCTGAAATTGTGACCCCGGGGCTTAGGGATTTTTTCAAAAAAATATTTTCTGCCGGTTAAGTTTTTGAGGGCTGATTTCTTGTCCTGTGATAAAAAGCCTTCTGTTAGAGTGCCAATCCTGTCAGGGGAGCATTTTCAAACTTTTGGCACCATTTTTGAGTGAACTGCCAAAAGTCAGATTTTTGCTGAAATTGTGACCCCGGGGCTTAGGGATTTTTTCAAAAAAATATTTACTGCCGGTTAAGTTTTTGAGGGCTGATTTCTTGTCCTGTGCTAAAAAGCCTTCTGTTTCCATCGCCAAACCTTTCAGGGAAGCATTTTCAAACTTTTGGCACCATTTTTGAGTGAACTGCCAAAAGTCAGATTTTTGCTGAAATTGTGACCCCGGGGCTTAGGGATTTTTTCAAAAAAATATTTTCTGCCGGTTAAGTTTTTGAGGGCTGATTTCTTGTCCTGTGATAAAAAGCCTTCTGTTTCGAGTGCCAAACCTGTCAGGGGAGCATTTTCAAGCTTTTGGCACCATTTTTGAGTGAATTGCCAAAAGTCAGATTTTTGCTGAAATTTTGACCGCGGGGCTTAGGGATTTTTTAAAAAAATATTTTCTGCCGGTTAAGTTTTTGAGGGCTGATTTCTTGTCCTGTGATAAAAAGCCTTCTGTTTCCAACGCCAAAGCTTTCAGGTGAGCATTTGCAAGCGGTTGGCACCATTTTTGAGTGAATTGCCAAAAGTCAGATTTTTGCTGAAATTGTGACCCCGGGGCTTAGGGATTTTTTCAAAAAAATATTTTCTGCCGTTTAAGTTTTTGAGGGCTGATTTCTTGTCCTGTGATAAAAAGCCTTCTGTTTCCATCGCCAAACCTTTCAGGGAAGCATTTTCAAACTTTTGGCACCATTTTTGAGTGAACTGCCAAAAGTCAGATTTTTGCTGAAATTGTGACCCCGGGGCTTAGGGATTTTTTCAAAAAAATATTTTCTGCCGGTTAAGTTTTTGAGGGCTGATTTCTTGTCCTGTGCTAAAAAGCCTTCTGTTTCCATCGCCAAACCTTTTAGGGGAGCATTTTCAAGCTTTTGGCACCATTTTTGAGTGAACTGCCAAAAGTCAGATTTTTGCTGAAATTGTGACCCCGGGGCTTAGGGATTTTTTCAAAAAAATATTTTCTGCCGGTTAAGTTTTTGAGGGCTGATTTCTTGTCCTGTGATAAAAAGCCTTCTGTTTCGAGTGCCAAACCTGTCAGGGGAGCATTTTCAAGCATTTGGCACCATTTTTGAGTGAATTGCCAAAAGTCAGTTTTTTGCTGAAATTGTGACCCCGGGGCTTAGGGATTTTTTCAAAAAAATATTTTCTGCCGGTTAAGTTTTTGAGGGCTGATTTCTTGTCCTGTGATAAAAAGCCTTCTGTTAGAGTGCCAATCCTGTCAGGGGAGCATTTTCAAACTTTTGGCACCATTTTTGACTGAACTGCCAAAAGTCAGATTTTTGCTGAAATTGTGACCCCGGGGCTTAGGGATTTTTTCAAAAAAATATTTACTGCCGGTTAAGTTTTTGAGGGCTGATTTCTTGTCCTGTGCTAAAAAGCCTTCTGTTTCCATCGCCAAACCTTTCAGGGAAGCATTTTCAAACTTTTGGCACCATTTTTGAGTGAACTGCCAAAAGTCAGATTTTTGCTGAAATTGTGACCCCGGGGCTTAGGGATTTTTTCAAAAAAATATTTTCTGCCGGTTAAGTTTTTGAGGGCTGATTTCTTGTCCTGTGATAAAAAGCCTTCTGTTTCGAGTGCCAAACCTGTCAGGGGAGCATTTTCAAGCTTTTGGCACCATTTTTGAGTGAATTGCCAAAAGTCAGATTTTTGCTGAAATTTTGACCGCGGGGCTTAGGGATTTTTTAAAAAAATATTTTCTGCCGGTTAAGTTTTTGAGGGCTGATTTCTTGTCCTGTGATAAAAAGCCTTCTGTTTCCAACGCCAAAGCTTTCAGGTGAGCATTTGCAAGCGGTTGGCACCATTTTTGAGTGAATTGCCAAAAGTCAGATTTTTGCTGAAATTGTGACCCCGGGGCTTAGGGATTTTTTCAAAAAAATATTTTCTGCCGTTTAAGTTTTTGAGGGCTGATTTCTTGTCCTGTGATAAAAAGCCTTCTGTTAGAGTGCCAAACCTGTCAGGGGAGCATTTGCAACCGGTTGGCACCATTTTTGAGTGAATTGCCAAAAGTCAGATTTTTGCTGAAATTGTGACCCCGGGGCTCAGGGATTTTTTCAAAAAAATATTTTCTGCCGGTTAAGTTTTTGAGGGCTGATTTCTTGTCCTGTGATAAAAAGCCTTCTGTTTCCATCGCCAAAGCTTTCAGGGGAGCATTTGCAACCGGTTGGCACCATTTTTGAGTGAACTGCCAAAAGTCAGATTTTTGCTGAAATTGTGACCCCGGGGCTTAGGGATTTTTTCAAAAAAATATTTTCTGCCGGTTAAGTTTTTGAGGGCTGATTTCTTGTCCTGTGATAAAAAGCCTTCTGTTAGAGTGCCAAACCTGTCAGGGGAGCATTTGCAACCGGTTGGCACCATTTTTGAATGAATTGCCAAAAGTCAGATTTTTGCTGAAATTGTGACCCCGGGGCTTAGGGATTTTTTCAAAAAAATATTTACTGCCGGTTAAGTTTTTGAGGGCTGATTTCTTGTCCTGTGATAAAAAGCCTTCTGTTTCCATCGCCAAAGCTTTCAGGGGAGCATTTGCAACCGGTTGGCACCATTTTTGAGTGAACTGCCAAAAGTCAGATTTTTGCTGAAATTGTGACCCTGGGGTTTAGGGATTTTTTCAAAAAAATATTTTCTGCCGGTTACGTTTTTGAGGGCTGATTTCTTGTCCTGTGCTAAAAAGCCTTCTGTTTCCATCGCCAAACCTTTTAGGGGAGCATTTTCAAGCTTTTGGCACCATTTTTGAGTGAATTGCCAAAAGTCAGATTTTTGCTGAAATTGTGACCCCGGGGCTTAGGGATTTTTTCAAAAAAATATTTTCTGCCGGTTAAGTTTTTGAGGGCTGATTTCTTGTCCTGTGATAAAAATCCTTCTGTTTCGAGTGCCAAACCTTTCAGGGGAGCATTTTCAAGCTTTTGGCACCATTTTTGAGTGAATTGCCAAAAGTCAGATTTTTGCTGAAATTGTGACCCCGGGGCTTAGGAATTTTTTCAAAAAAAATTTTCTGCCGGTTAAGTTTTTGAGGGCTGATTTCTTGTCCTGTGATAAAAAGCCTTCTGTTTCGAGTGCCAAACCTGTCAGGGGAGCATTTGCAACCGGTTGGCACCATTTTTGAGTGAATTGCCAAAAGTCAGATTTTTGCTGAAATTGTGACCCCGGGGCTTAGGGATTTTTTCAAAAAAATATTTTCTGCCGGTTAAGTTTTTGAGGGCTGATTTCTTGTCCTGTGATAAAAAGCCTTCTGTTAGAGTGCCAATCCTGTCAGGGGAGCATTTGCAACCGGTTGGCACCATTTTTGAGTGAATTGCCAAAAGTCAGATTTTTGCTGAAATTGTGACCCCGGGGCTTAGGGATTTTTTCAAAAAAATATTTTCTGCCGGTTAAGTTTTTGAGGGCTGATTTCTTGTCCTGTGATAAAAAGCCTTCTGTTTCGGGTGCCAAACCTGTCAGGGGAGCATTTTCAAGCTTTTGGCACCATTTTTGAGTGAATTGCCAAAAGTCAGTTTTTTGCTGAAATTGTGACCCCGGGGCTTAGGGATTTTTTCAAAGAAATATTTTCTGCCGGTTAAGTTTTTGAGGTCTGATTTCTTGTCCTGTGATAAAAAGCCTTCTGTTTCGAGTGCCAAACCTGTCAGGGGAGCATTTTCAAGCTTTTGGCACCATTTTTGAGTGAATTGCCAAAAGTCAGATTTTTGCTGAAATTGTGACTCCGGGGCTTAGGGATTTTTTCAAAAAAATATTTTCTGCCGGTTAAGTTTTTGAGGGCTGATTTCTTGTCCTGTGATAAAAAGCCTTCTGTTTCGAGTGCCAAACCTTTCAGGTGAGCATTTGCAAGCGGTTGGCACCATTTTTGAGTGAATTGCCAAAAGTCAGATTTTTGCTGAAATTGTGACCCCGGGGCTTAGGGATTTTTTCAAAAAAAAATTTTCTGCCGGATAAGTTTTTGAGGGCTGATTTCTTGTCCTGTGATAAAAAGCCTTCTGTTTCGAGTGCCAAACCTGTCAGAGGAGCATTTGCAACCGGTTGGCACCATTTTTGAGTGAATTGCCAAAAGTCAGATTTTTGCTGAAATTGTGACCCCGGGGCTTAGGGATTTTTTCAAAAAAATATTTTCTGCCGGTTAAGTTTTTGAGGGCTGATTTCTTGTCCTGTGATAAAAAGCCTTCTGTTTCCATCGCCAAAGCTTTCAGGGGAGCATTTGCAACCGGTTGGCACCATTTTTGAGTGAATTGCCAAAAGTCAGATTTTTGCTGAAATTGTGACCCCGGGGCTTAGGGATTTTTTCAAAAAAATATTTTCTGCCGGTTAAGTTTTTGAGGGCTGATTTCTTGTCCTGTGATAAAAAGCCTTCTGTTAGAGTGCCAAACCTGTCAGGGGAGCATTTGCAACCGGTTGGCACCATTTTTGAGTGAATTGCCAAAAGTCAGATTTTTGCTGAAATTGTGACCCCGGGGCTTAGGGATTTTTTCAAAAAAATATTTACTGCCGGTTAAGTTTTTGAGGGCTGATTTCTTGTCCTGTGATAAAAAGCCTTCTGTTTCCATCGCCAAAGCTTTCAGGGGAGCATTTGCAACCGGTTGGCACCATTTTTGAGTGAACTGCCAAAAGTCAGATTTTTGCTGAAATTGTAACCCGGGGCTTAGGGATTTTTTCAAAAAAATATTTACTGCCGGTTAAGTTTTTGAGGGCTGATTTCTTGTCCTGTGCTAAAAAGCCTTCTGTTTCCATCGCCAAACCTTTCAGGGAAGCATTTTCAAACTTTTGGCACCATTTTTGAGTGAACTGCTAAAAGTCAGATTTTTGCTGAAATTGTGACCCCGGGGCTTAGGGATTTTTTCAAAAAAATATTTTCTGCCGGTTAAGTTTTTGAGGGCTGATTTCTTGTCCTGTGCTAAAAAGCCTTCTGTTTCCATCGCCAAACCTTTTAGGGGAGCATTTTCAAGCTTTTGGAACCATTTTTGAGTGAACTGCCAAAAGTCAGATTTTTGCTGAAATTGTGACCCCGGGGCTTAGGGATTTTTTAAAAAAATATTTTCTGCCGGTTAAGTTTTTGAGGGCTGATTTCTTGTCCTGTGATAAAAAGCCTTCTGTTTCCATCGCCAAAGCTTTCAGGGGAGCATTTGCAACCGGTTGGCACCATTTTTGAGTGAATTGCCAAAAGTCAGATTTTTGCTGAAATTGTGACCCCGGGGCTTAGGGATTTTTTCAAAAAAATATTTTCTGCCGGTTAAGTTTTTGAGGGCTGATTTCTTGTCCTGTGATAAAAAGCCTTCTGTTAGAGTGCCAAACCTGTCAGGGGAGCATTTGCAACCGGTTGGCACCATTTTTGAGTGAATTGCCAAAAGTCAGATTTTTGCTGAAATTGTGACCCCGGGGCTTAGGGATTTTTTCAAAAAAATATTTACTGCCGGTTAAGTTTTTGAGGGCTGATTTCTTGTCCTGTGATAAAAAGCCTTCTGTTTCCATCGCCAAAGCTTTCAGGGGAGCATTTGCAACCGGTTGGCACCATTTTTGAGTGAACTGCCAAAAGTCAGATTTTTGCTGAAATTGTGACCCCGGGGCTTAGGGATTTTTTCAAAAAAATATTTTCTGCCGGTTAAGTTTTTGAGGGCTGATTTCTTGTCCTGTGATAAAAAGCCTTCTGTTTCGAGTGCCAAACCTGTCAGGGGAGCATTTTCAAGCATTTGGCACCATTTTTGAGTGAATTGCCAAAAGTCAGATTTTTGCTGAAATTGTGACCCCGGGGCTTAGGGATTTTTTCAAAAAAATATTTTCTGCCGGTTAAGTTTTTGAGGGCTGATTTCTTGTCCTGTGATAAAAAGCCTTCTGTTAGAGTGCCAATCCTGTCAGGGGAGCATTTTCAAACTTTTGGCACCATTTTTGAGTGAACTGCCAAAAGTCAGATTTTTGCTGAAATTGTGACCCCGGGGCTTAGGGATTTTTTCAAAAAAATATTTACTGCCGGTTAAGTTTTTGAGGGCTGATTTCTTGTCCTGTGCTAAAAAGCCTTCTGTTTCCATCGCCAAACCTTTCAGGGAAGCATTTTCAAACTTTTGGCACCATTTTTGAGTGAACTGCCAAAAGTCAGATTTTTGCTGAAATTGTGACCCCGGGGCTTAGGGATTTTTTCAAAAAAATATTTTCTGCCGGTTAAGTTTTTGAGGGCTGATTTCTTGTCCTGTGCTAAAAAGCCTTCTGTTTCCATCGCCAAACCTTTTAGGGGAGCATTTTCAAGCTTTTGGCACCATTTTTGAGTGAACTGCCAAAAGTCAGATTTTTGCTGAAATTGTGACCCCGGGGCTTAGGGATTTTTTCAAAAAAATATTTTCTGCCGGTTAAGTTTTTGAGGGCTGATTTCTTGTCCTGTGATAAAAAGCCTTCTGTTTCGAGTGCCAAACCTGTCAGGGGAGCATTTTCAAGCATTTGGCACCATTTTTGAGTGAATTGCCAAAAGTCAGATTTTTGCTGAAATTGTGACCCCGGGGCTTAGGGATTTTTTCAAAAAAATATTTTCTGCCGGTTAAGTTTTTGAGGGCTGATTTCTTGTCCTGTGATAAAAAGCCTTCTGTTAGAGTGCCAATCCTGTCAGGGGAGCATTTTCAAACTATTGGCACCATTTTTGAGTGAACTGCCAAAAGTCAGATTTTTGCTGAAATTGTGACCCCGGGGCTTAGGGATTTTTTAAAAAAATATTTTCTGCCGGTTAAGTTTTTGAGGGCTGATTTCTTGTCCTGTGATAAAAAGCCTTCTGTTTCCATCGGCAAAGCTTTCAGGGGAGCATTTGCAACCGGTTGGCACCATTTTTGAGTGAACTGCCAAAAGTCAGATTTTTGCTGAAATTGTGACCCCGGGGCTTAGGGATTTTTTCAAAAAAATATTTACTGCCGGTTAAGTTTTTGAGGGCTGATTTCTTGTCCTGTGATAAAAAGCCTTCTGTTTCCATCGCCAAAGCTTTCAGGGGAGCATTTGCAACCGGTTGGCACCATTTTTGAGTGAACTGCCAAAAGTCAGATTTTTGCTGAAATTGTGACCCTGGGGTTTAGGGATTTTTTCAAAAAAATATTTTCTGCCGGTTACGTTTTTGAGGGCTGATTTCTTGTCCTGTGCTAAAAAGCCTTCTGTTTCGAGTGCCAAACCTGTCAGGGGAGCATTTTCAAGCATTTGGCACCATTTTTGAGTGAATTGCCAAAAGTCAGATTTTTGCTGAAATTGTGACCCCGGGGCTTAGGGATTTTTTCAAAAAAATATTTTCTGCCGGTTAAGTTTTTGAGGGCTGATTTCTTGTCCTGTGATAAAAAGCCTTCTGTTAGAGTGCCAATCCTGTCAGGGGAGCATTTTCAAACTTTTGGCACCATTTTTGAGTGAACTGCCAAAAGTCAGATTTTTGCTGAAATTGTGACCCCGGGGCTTAGGGATTTTTTCAAAAAAATATTTACTGCCGGTTAAGTTTTTGAGGGCTGATTTCTTGTCCTGTGCTAAAAAGCCTTCTGTTTCCATCGCCAAACCTTTCAGGGAAGCATTTTCAAACTTTTGGCACCATTTTTGAGTGAACTGCCAAAAGTCAGATTTTTGCTGAAATTGTGACCCCGGGGCTTAGGGATTTTTTCAAAAAAATATTTTCTGCCGGTTAAGTTTTTGAGGGCTGATTTCTTGTTCTGTGATAAAAAGCCTTCTGTTTCGAGTGCCAAACCTGTCAGGGGAGCATTTTCAAGCATTTGGCACCATTTTTGAGTGAATTGCCAAAAGTCAGATTTTTGCTGAAATTGTGACCCCGGGGCTTAGGGATTTTTTCAAAAAAATATTTTCTGCCGGTTAAGTTTTTGAGGGCTGATTTCTTGTCCTGTGATAAAAAGCCTTCTGTTAGAGTGCCAATCCTGTCAGGGGAGCATTTTCAAACTTTTGGCACCATTTTTGAGTGAACTGCCAAAAGTCAGATTTTTGCTGAAATTGTGACCCCGGGGCTTAGGGATTTTTTAAAAAAATATTTTCTGCCGGTTAAGTTTTTGAGGGCTGATTTCTTGTCCTGTGATAAAAAGCCTTCTGTTTCCATCGCCAAAGCTTTCAGGGGAGCATTTGCAACCGGTTGGCACCATTTTTGAGTGAACTGCCAAAAGTCAGATTTTTGCTGAAATTGTGACCCCGGGGCTTAGGGATTTTTTCAAAAAAATATTTTCTGCCGGTTAAGTTTTTGAGGGCTGATTTCTTGTCCTGTGATAAAAAGCCTTCTGTTAGAGTGCCAATCCTGTCAGGGGAGCATTTTCAAACTTTTGGCACCATTTTTGAGTGAACTGCCAAAAGTCAAATTTTTGCTGAAATTGTGACCCCGGGGCTTAGGGATTTTTTCAAAAAAATATTTTCTGCCGTTTAAGTTTTTGAGGGCTGATTTCTTGTCCTGTGATAAAAAGCCTTCTGTTTCGAGTGCCAAACCTGTCAGAGGAGCATTTGCAACCGGTTGGCACCATTTTTGAGTGAATTGCCAAAAGTCAGATTTTTGCTGAAATTGTGACCCCGGGGCTTAGGGATTTTTTCAAAAAAATATTTTCTGCCGGTTAAGTTTTTGAGGGCTGATTTCTTGTCCTGTGATAAAAAGCCTTCTGTTTCCATCGCCAAAGCTTTCAGGGGAGCATTTGCAACCGGTTGGCACCATTTTTGAGTGAATTGCCAAAAGTCAGATTTTTGCTGAAATTGTGACCCCGGGGCTTAGGGATTTTTTCAAAAAAATATTTTCTGCCGGTTAAGTTTTTGAGGGCTGATTTCTTGTCCTGTGATAAAAAGCCTTCTGTTAGAGTGCCAAACCTGTCAGGGGAGCATTTGCAACCGGTTGGCACCATTTTTGAGTGAATTGCCAAAAGTCAGATTTTTGCTGAAATTGTGACCCCGGGGCTTAGGGATTTTTTCAAAAAAATATTTACTGCCGGTTAAGTTTTTGAGGGCTGATTTCTTGTCCTGTGATAAAAAGCCTTCTGTTTCCATCGCCAAAGCTTTCAGGGGAGCATTTTCAAGCTTTTGGCACCATTTTTGAGTGAACTGCCAAAAGTCAGATTTTTGCTGAAATTGTGACCCTGGGGTTTAGGGATTTTTTCAAAAAAATATTTTCTGCCGGTTAAGTTTTTGAGGGCTGATTTCTTGTCCTGTGCTAAAAAGCCTTCTGTTTCCATCGCCAAACCTTTTAGGGGAGCATTTTCAAGCTTTTGGCACCATTTTTGAGTGAACTGCCAAAAGTCAGATTTTTGCTGAAATTGTGACCCCGGGGCTTAGGGATTTTTTCAAAAAAATATTTTCTGCCGGTTAAGTTTTTGAGGGCTGATTTCTTGTCCTGTGATAAAAAGCCTTCTGTTTCGAGTGCCAAACCTGTCAGGGGAGCATTTTCAAGCATTTGGCACCATTTTTGAGTGAATTGCCAAAAGTCAGATTTTTGCTGAAATTGTGATCCCGGGGCTTAGGGATTTTTTCAAAAAAATATTTTCTGCCGGTTAAGTTTTTGAGGGCTGATTTCTTGTCCTGTGATAAAAAGCCTTCTGTTAGAGTGCCAATCCTGTCAGGGGAGCATTTTCAAACTTTTGGCACCATTTTTGAGTGAACTGCCAAAAGTCAGATTTTTGCTGAAATTGTGACCCCGGGGCTTAGGGATTTTTTAAAAAAATATTTTCTGCCGGTTAAGTTTTTGAGGGCTGATTTCTTGTCCTGTGATAAAAAGCCTTCTGTTTCCATCGGCAAAGCTTTCAGGGGAGCATTTGCAACCGGTTGGCACCATTTTTGAGTGAACTGCCAAAAGTCAGATTTTTGCTGAAATTGTGACCCCGGGGCTTAGGGATTTTTTCAAAAAAATATTTACTGCCGGTTAAGTTTTTGAGGGCTGATTTCTTGTCCTGTGATAAAAAGCCTTCTGTTTCCATCGCCAAAGCTTTCAGGGGAGCATTTGCAACCGGTTGGCACCATTTTTGAGTGAACTGCCAAAAGTCAGATTTTTGCTGAAATTGTGACCCTGGGGTTTAGGGATTTTTTCAAAAAAATATTTTCTGCCGGTTACGTTTTTGAGGGCTGATTTCTTGTCCTGTGCTAAAAAGCCTTCTGTTTCGAGTGCCAAACCTGTCAGGGGAGCATTTTCAAGCATTTGGCACCATTTTTGAGTGAATTGCCAAAAGTCAGATTTTTGCTGAAATTGTGACCCCGGGGCTTAGGGATTTTTTCAAAAAAATATTTTCTGCCGGTTAAGTTTTTGAGGGCTGATTTCTTGTCCTGTGATAAAAAGCCTTCTGTTAGAGTGCCAATCCTGTCAGGGGAGCATTTTCAAACTTTTGGCACCATTTTTGAGTGAACTGCCAAAAGTCAGATTTTTGCTGAAATTGTGACCCCGGGGCTTAGGGATTTTTTCAAAAAAATATTTACTGCCGGTTAAGTTTTTGAGGGCTGATTTCTTGTCCTGTGCTAAAAAGCCTTCTGTTTCCATCGCCAAACCTTTCAGGGAAGCATTTTCAAACTTTTGGCACCATTTTTGAGTGAACTGCCAAAAGTCAGATTTTTGCTGAAATTGTGACCCCGGGGCTTAGGGATTTTTTCAAAAAAATATTTTCTGCCGGTTAAGTTTTTGAGGGCTGATTTCTTGTTCTGTGATAAAAAGCCTTCTGTTTCGAGTGCCAAACCTGTCAGGGGAGCATTTTCAAGCATTTGGCACCATTTTTGAGTGAATTGCCAAAAGTCAGATTTTTGCTGAAATTGTGACCCCGGGGCTTAGGGATTTTTTCAAAAAAATATTTTCTGCCGGTTAAGTTTTTGAGGGCTGATTTCTTGTCCTGTGATAAAAAGCCTTCTGTTAGAGTGCCAATCCTGTCAGGGGAGCATTTTCAAACTTTTGGCACCATTTTTGAGTGAACTGCCAAAAGTCAGATTTTTGCTGAAATTGTGACCCCGGGGCTTAGGGATTTTTTAAAAAAATATTTTCTGCCGGTTAAGTTTTTGAGGGCTGATTTCTTGTCCTGTGATAAAAAGCCTTCTGTTTCCATCGCCAAAGCTTTCAGGGGAGCATTTGCAACCGGTTGGCACCATTTTTGAGTGAACTGCCAAAAGTCAGATTTTTGCTGAAATTGTGACCCCGGGGCTTAGGGATTTTTTCAAAAAAATATTTTCTGCCGGTTAAGTTTTTGAGGGCTGATTTCTTGTCCTGTGATAAAAAGCCTTCTGTTAGAGTGCCAATCCTGTCAGGGGAGCATTTTCAAACTTTTGGCACCATTTTTGAGTGAACTGCCAAAAGTCAAATTTTTGCTGAAATTGTGACCCCGGGGCTTAGGGATTTTTTCAAAAAAATATTTTCTGCCGTTTAAGTTTTTGAGGGCTGATTTCTTGTCCTGTGATAAAAAGCCTTCTGTTTCGAGTGCCAAACCTGTCAGAGGAGCATTTGCAACCGGTTGGCACCATTTTTGAGTGAATTGCCAAAAGTCAGATTTTTGCTGAAATTGTGACCCCGGGGCTTAGGGATTTTTTCAAAAAAATATTTTCTGCCGGTTAAGTTTTTGAGGGCTGATTTCTTGTCCTGTGATAAAAAGCCTTCTGTTTCCATCGCCAAAGCTTTCAGGGGAGCATTTGCAACCGGTTGGCACCATTTTTGAGTGAATTGCCAAAAGTCAGATTTTTGCTGAAATTGTGACCCCGGGGCTTAGGGATTTTTTCAAAAAAATATTTTCTGCCGGTTAAGTTTTTGAGGGCTGATTTCTTGTCCTGTGATAAAAAGCCTTCTGTTAGAGTGCCAAACCTGTCAGGGGAGCATTTGCAACCGGTTGGCACCATTTTTGAGTGAATTGCCAAAAGTCAGATTTTTGCTGAAATTGTGACCCCGGGGCTTAGGGATTTTTTCAAAAAAATATTTACTGCCGGTTAAGTTTTTGAGGGCTGATTTCTTGTCCTGTGATAAAAAGCCTTCTGTTTCCATCGCCAAAGCTTTCAGGGGAGCATTTTCAAGCTTTTGGCACCATTTTTGAGTGAACTGCCAAAAGTCAGATTTTTGCTGAAATTGTGACCCTGGGGTTTAGGGATTTTTTCAAAAAAATATTTTCTGCCGGTTAAGTTTTTGAGGGCTGATTTCTTGTCCTGTGCTAAAAAGCCTTCTGTTTCCATCGCCAAACCTTTTAGGGGAGCATTTTCAAGCTTTTGGCACCATTTTTGAGTGAACTGCCAAAAGTCAGATTTTTGCTGAAATTGTGACCCCGGGGCTTAGGGATTTTTTCAAAAAAATATTTTCTGCCGGTTAAGTTTTTGAGGGCTGATTTCTTGTCCTGTGATAAAAAGCCTTCTGTTTCGAGTGCCAAACCTGTCAGGGGAGCATTTTCAAGCATTTGGCACCATTTTTGAGTGAATTGCCAAAAGTCAGATTTTTGCTGAAATTGTGACCCCGGGGCTTAGGGATTTTTTCAAAAAAATATTTTCTGCCGGTTAAGTTTTTGAGGGCTGATTTCTTGTCCTGTGATAAAAAGCCTTCTGTTAGAGTGCCAATCCTGTCAGGGGAGCATTTTCAAACTTTTGGCACCATTTTTGAGTGAACTGCCAAAAGTCAGATTTTTGCTGAAATTGTGACCCCGGGGCTTAGGGATTTTTTCAAAAAAATATTTACTGCCGGTTAAGTTTTTGAGGGCTGATTTCTTGTCCTGTGCTAAAAAGCCTTCTGTTTCCATCGCCAAACCTTTCAGGGAAGCATTTTCAAACTTTTGGCACCATTTTTGAGTGAACTGCCAAAAGTCAGATTTTTGCTGAAATTGTGACCCCGGGGCTTAGGGATTTTTTCAAAAAAATATTTACTGCCGGTTAAGTTTTTGAGGGCTGATTTCTTGTCCTGTGCTAAAAAGCCTTCTGTTTCCATCGCCAAACCTTTCAGGGAAGCATTTTCAAACTTTTGGCACCATTTTTGAGTGAACTGCCAAAAGTCAGATTTTTGCTGAAATTGTGACCCCGGGGCTTAGGGATTTTTTCAAAAAAATATTTTCTGCCGGTTAAGTTTTTGAGGGCTGATTTCTTGTCCTGTGCTAAAAAGCCTTCTGTTTCCATCGCCAAACCTTTTAGGGGAGCATTTTCAAGCTTTTGGCACCATTTTTGAGTGAACTGCCAAAAGTCAGATTTTTGCTGAAATTGTGACCCCGGGGCTGAGGGATTTTTTCAAAAAAATATTTTCTGCCGGTTAAGTTTTTGAGGGCTGATTTCTTGTCCTGTGATAAAAAGCCTTCTGTTAGAGTGCCAATCCTGTCAGGGGAGCATTTTCAAACTTTTGGCACCATTTTTGAGTGAACTGCCAAAAGTCAGATTTTTGCTGAAATTGTGACCCCGGGGCTTAGGGATTTTTTCAAAAAAATATTTTCTGCCGGTTAAATTTTTGAGGGCTGATTTCTTGTCCTGTGATAAAAAGCCTTCTGTTTCCATCGCCAAACCTGTCAGAGGAGCATTTGCAACCGGTTGGCACCATTTTTGAGTGAATTGCCAAAAGTCAGATTTTTGCTGAAATTGTGACCCCGGGGCTTAGGGATTTTTTCAAAAAAATATTTTCTGCCGGTTAAGTTTTTGAGGGCTGATTTCTTGTCCTGTGATAAAAAGCCTTCTGTTAGAGTGCCAAACCTGTCAGGGGAGCATTTGCAACCGGTTGGCACCATTTTTGAGTGAATTGCCAAAAGTCAGATTTTTGCTGAAATTGTGACCCCGGGGCTTAGGGATTTTTTCAAAAAAATATTTACTGCCGGTTAAGTTTTTGAGGGCTGATTTCTTGTCCTGTGATAAAAAGCCTTCTGTTTCCATCGCCAAAGCTTTCAGGGGAGCATTTGCAACCGGTTGGCACCATTTTTGAGTGAACTGCCAAAAGTCAGATTTTTGCTGAAATTGTGACCCTGGGGTTTAGGGATTTTTTCAAAAAAATATTTTCTGCCGGTTAAGTTTTTGAGGGCTGATTTCTTGTCCTGTGCTAAAAAGCCTTCTGTTTCCATCGCCAAACCTTTTAGGGGAGCATTTTCAAGCATTTGGCACCATTTTTGAGTGAATTGCCAAAAGTCAGATTTTTGCTGAAATTGTGACCCCGGGGCTTAGGGATTTTTTCAAAAAAATATTTTCTGCCGGTTAAGTTTTTGAGGGCTGATTTCTTGTCCTGTGATAAAAAGCCTTCTGTTAGAGTCCCAATCCTGTCAGGGGAGCATTTTCAAACTTTTGGCACCATTTTTGAGTGAACTGCCAAAAGTCAGATTTTTGCTGAAATTGTGACCCCGGGGCTTAGGGATTTTTTCAAAAAAATATTTTCTGCCGGTTAAGTTTTTGAGGGCTGATTTCTTGTCCTGTGATAAAAAGCCTTCTGTTTCGAGTGCCAAACCTGTCAGGGGAGCATTTTCAAGCATTTGGCACCATTTTTGAGTGAATTGCCAAAAGTCAGATTTTTGCTGAAATTGTGACCCCGGGGCTTAGGGATTTTTTCAAAAAAATATTTTCTGCCGGTTAAGTTTTTGAGGGCTGATTTCTTGTCCTGTGATAAAAAGCCTTCTGTTAGAGTGCCAATCCTGTCAGGGGAGCATTTTCAAACTTTTGGCACCATTTTTGAGTGAATTGCCAAAAGTCAGATTTTTGCTGAAATTGTGACCCCGGGGCTTAGGGATTTTTTCAAAAAAATATTTTCTGCCGGTTAAGTTTTTGAGGGCTGATTTCTTGTCCTGTGATAAAAAGCCTTCTGTTAGAGTGCCAATCCTGTCAGGGGAGCATTTTCAAACTTTTGGCACCATTTTTGAGTGAACTGCCAAAAGTCAGATTTTTGCTGAAATTGTGACCCCGGGGCTTAGGGATTTTTTAAAAAAATATTTTCTGCCGGTTAAGTTTTTGAGGGCTGATTTCTTGTCCTGTGATAAAAAGCCTTCTGTTTCCATCGCCAAAGCTTTCAGGGGAGCATTTGCAACCGGTTGGCACCATTTTTGAGTGAACTGCCAAAAGTCAGATTTTTGCTGAAATTGTGACCCCGGGGCTTAGGGATTTTTTCAAAAAAATATTTTCTGCCGGTTAAGTTTTTGAGGGCTGATTTCTTGTCCTGTGATAAAAAGCCTTCTGTTAGAGTGCCAATCCTGTCAGGGGAGCATTTTCAAACTTTTGGCACCATTTTTGAGTGAACTGCCAAAAGTCAAATTTTTGCTGAAATTGTGACCCCGGGGCTTAGGGATTTTTTCAAAAAAATATTTTCTGCCGTTTAAGTTTTTGAGGGCTGATTTCTTGTCCTGTGATAAAAAGCCTTCTGTTTCGAGTGCCAAACCTGTCAGAGGAGCATTTGCAACCGGTTGGCACCATTTTTGAGTGAATTGCCAAAAGTCAGATTTTTGCTGAAATTGTGACCCCGGGGCTTAGGGATTTTTTCAAAAAAATATTTTCTGCCGGTTAAGTTTTTGAGGGCTGATTTCTTGTCCTGTGATAAAAAGCCTTCTGTTAGAGTGCCAATCCTGTCAGGGGAGCATTTTCAAACTTTTGGCACCATTTTTGAGTGAACTGCCAAAAGTCAGATTTTTGCTGAAATTGTGACCCCGGGGCTTAGGGTTTTTTTTAAAAAAATATTTACTGCCGGTTAAGTTTTTGAGGGCTGATTTCTTGTCCTGTGCTAAAAAGCCTTCTGTTTCCATCGCCAAACCTTTCAGGGAAGCATTTTCAAACTTTTGGCACCATTTTTGAGTGAACTGCCAAAAGTCAGATTTTTGCTGAAATTGTGACCCCGGGGCTTAGGGATTGTTTCAGAAAAATATTTTCTGCCGGTTAAGTTTTTGAGGGCTGATTTCTTGTCCCTTGATAAAAAGCCTTCTGTTTCGAGTGCCAAACCTTTCAGGAGAGCATTTTCAAGCTTTTGGCACCATTTTTGAGTGAATTGCCAAAAGTCACATTTTTCCTGAAATTGTGACCCCGGGGCTTAGGGATTTTTTCAAAAAAGTCTTTTCCGCCGGTTAAGTTTTTGAGGGCTGATTTCTTGTCCTGTGATAAAAAGCCTTCTGTTTCCATCGCCAAAGCTTTCAGGGGAGCATTTTCAAGCTTTTGGCACCATTTTTGAGAGAACTGCCAAAAGTCAGATTTTTGCTGAAATTGTGACCCCGGGGCTTAGGGATTTTTTCAAAAAAATATTTTCTGCCGGTTAAGTTTTTGAGGGCTGATTTCTTGTCCTGTGATAAAAAGCCTTCTGTTTCCATCGCCAAAGCTTTCAGGGGAGCATTTTCAAGCTTTTGGCACCATTTTTGAGAGAACTGCCAAAAGTCAGATTTTTGCTGAAATTGTGACCCCGGGGCTTAGGGATTTTTTCAAAAAAATATTTTCTGCCGGTTAAGTTTTTGAGGGCTGATTTCTTGTCCTGTGATAAAAAGCCTTCTGTTTAAATCGCCAATACTTTCACCGGAGCATTTTCAAGCTTTTGGCACCATTTTTGAGTGAATTGCCAAAAGTCAGATTTTTGCTGAAATTGTGACCCCGGGGCTTAGGGATTTTTTCAGAAAAATATTTTCTGCCGGATAAGTTTTTGAGGGCTGATTTCTTGTCCTGTGATAAAAAGCCTTCTGTTTCGAGTGCCAAACATTTCAGGGGAGCATTTTCAAGCTTTTGGCACCATTTTTGATTGAACTGCCAGAAGTCAGATTTTTGCTGAAATTGTGACCCCGGGGCTTAGGGATTTTTTCAAAAAAATATTTTCTGCCGGTTAAGTTTTTGAGGGCTGATTTCTTGTCCTGTGATAAAAAGCATTCTGTTTCCATCGCCAAAGCTTTCAGGGGAGCATTTGCAACCGGTTGGCACCATTTTTGAGTGAACTGCCAAAAGTCAGATTTTTGCTGAAATTGTGACCCCGGGGCTTAGGGATTTTTTCAAAAAAATATTTTCTGCCGGTTAAGTTTTTGAGGGCTGATTTCTTGTCCTGTGATAAAAAGCCTTCTGTTTAAATCGCCAATGCTTTCACCGGAGCATTTGCAACCGGTTGGCACCATTTTTGAGTGAATTGCCAAAAGTCAGATTTTTGCTGAAATTGTGACCCCGGGGCTTAGGGATTTTTTCAAAAAAATATTTTCTGCCGGTTAAGTTTTTGAGGGCTGATTTCTTGTCCTGTGATAAAAAGCCTTCTGTTTTGAGTGCCAAACATTTCAGGGGAGCATTTTCAAGCTTTTGGCACCATTTTTCATTGAACTGCCAGAAGTCAGATTTTTGCTGAAATTGTGACCCCGGGGCTTAGGGATTTTTTCAAAAAAATATTTTCTGCCGGTTAAGTTTTTGAGGGCTGATTTCTTGTCCTGTGATAAAAAGCCTTCTGTTTCGAGGGCCATACCTTTCAGGGGAGCATTTTCAAGCTTTTGGCACCATTTTAGAGTGAATTGCCAAAAGTCAGATTTTTTGCTGAAATTGTGACCCCGGGGCTTAGGGATTTTTTCAAAAAAATATTTTCTGCCGGTTAAGTTTTTGAGGGCTGATTTCTTGTCCTGTGATAAAAAGCCTTCTGTTTCCATCGCCAAAGCTTTCCGGGGTGCATTTGCAACCGGTTGGCACCATTTTTGAGTGAACTGCCAAAAGTCAGATTTTTGCTGAAATTGTGACCCCGGGGCTTAGGGATTTTTTCAAAAAAATATTTTCTGCCGGTTAAGTTTTTGAGGGCTGATCTCTTGTCCTGTGATAAAAAGCCTTCTGTTTCCAGGGCCAAAGCTTTCAGGGGAGCATTTTCAAGCTTTTGGCACCATTTTTGAGTGAAATGCCAAAAGTCAGATTTTTGCTGAAATTGTGACCCCGGGGCTTAGGGATTTTTTCAAAAAAATATTTTCTGCCGGTTAAGTTTTTGAGGGCTGATTTCTTCTCCTGTGATAAAAAGCCTTCTGTTTAAATCACCAATGCTTTCACCGGAGCATTTTCAAGCTTTTGGCACCATTTTTGAGTGAATTGCTAAAAGTCAGATTTTTGCTGAAATTGTGACCCCGGGGCTTAGGGATTTTTTCAGAAAAATATTTTCTGCCGGATAAGTTTTTGAGGGCTGATTTCTTGTCCTGTGATAAAAAGCCTTCTGTTTCGAGTGCCAAACATTTCAGGGGAGCATTTTCAAGCTTTTGGCACCATTTTTGATTGAACTGCCAGAAGTCAGATTTTTGCTGAAATTGTGACCCCGGGGCTTAGGGATTTTTTCAAAAAAATATTTTCTGCCGGTTAAGTTTTTGAGGGCTGATTTCTTGTCCTGTGATAAAAAGCCTTCTGTTTCGAGTGCCAAACCTTTCAGGAGAGCATTTTCAAGCTTTTGGCACCATTTTTGAGTGAATTGCCAAAAGTCAGATTTTTGCTGAAATTGTGACCCCGGGGCTTAGGGATTTTTTCAAAAAATATTTTCTGCCGGTTAAGTTTTTGAGGGCTGATTTCTTGTCCTGTGATAAAAAGCCTTCTGTTTCGAGTGCCAAACCTTTCAGGAGAGCACTTGCAACCGGTTGGCACCATTTTTGAGTGAATTGCGAAAAGTCAGATTTTTGCTGAAATTGTGACCCCGGGGCTTAGGGATTTTTTCAAAAAAATATTTTCTGCCGGTTAAGTTTTTGAGGGCTGATTTCTTGTCCTGTGATAAAAAGCCTACTGTTTGCATCGCCAAAAACCTTCAGGGGAGCATTTGCAACCGGTTGGCACCATTTTTGAGTGAACTGCCAAAAGTCAGATTTTTGCTGAAATTGTGACCCCGGGCTTAGCGATTTTTTCAAAAAAATATTTTCTGCCGGTTAAGTTTTTGAGGGCTGATTTCTTGTCCTGTGCTAAAAAGCCTTCTGTTTCGAGTGCCAAACCTTTCAGGGGAGCATTTTCAAGCTTTTGGCACCATTTTTGATTGAACTGCCAGAAGTCAGATTTTTGCTGAAATTGTGACCCCGGGGCTTAGGGATTTTTTCAAAAAAATATTTTCTGCCGGTTAAGTTTTTGAGGGCTGATTTCTTGTCCTGTGATAAAAATCCTTCTGTTTCGAGGGCCATACCTTTCAGGGGAGCATTTTCACGCTTTTGGCACCATTTTAGAGTGAATTGCCAAAAGTCAGATTTTTTCCTGAAATTGTGACCCCGGGGGCTTAGGGATTTTTTCAAAAAAATATTTTCTGCCGGTTAAGTTTTTGAGGGCTGATTTCTTGTCCTGTGATAAAAAGCCTTCTGTTTCCATCGCCAAAGCTTTCAGGGGTGCATTTGCAACCGGTTGGCACCATTTTTGAGTGAACTGCCAAAAGTCAGATTTTTGCTGAAATTGTGACCCCGGGGCTTAGGGATTTTTTCAAAAAAATATTTTCTGCCGGTTAAGTTTTTGAGGGCTGATCTCTTGTCCTGTGATAAAAAGCCTTCTGTTTCCATCGCCAAAGCTTTCAGGGGTGCATTTGCAACCGGTTGGCACCATTTTTGAGTGAACTGCCAAAAGTAAGATTTTTGCTGAAATTTTGACCCCGGGGCTTAGGGATTTTTTCAAAAAAATATTTTCTGCCGGTTAAGTTTTTGAGGGCTGATTTCTTGTCCTGTGATAAAAAGCCTTCTGTTTCCATCGCCAAAGCTTTCCGGGGTGCATTTCAACCGGTTGGCACCATTTTTGAGTGAACTGCCAAAAGTCAGATTTTTGCTGAAATTGTGACCCCGGGGCTTAGGGATTTTTTCAAAAAAATATTTTCTGCCGGTTAAGTTTTTGAGGGCTGATCTCTTTTCCTGTGATAAAAAGCCTTCTGTTTCGAGGGCCAAAGCTTTCAGGGGAGCATTTTCAAGCTTTTGGCACCATTTTTGAGTGAAATGCCAAAAGTCAGATTTTTGCTGAAATTGTGACCCCGGGGCTTAGGGATTTTTTCAAAAAAATATTTTCTGCCGGTTAAGTTTTTGAGGGCTGATTTCTTCTCCTGTGATAAAAAGCCTTCTGTTTAAATCGCCAATGCTTTCACCGGAGCATTTTCAAGCTTTTGGCACCATTTTTGAGTGAATTGCTAAAAGTCAGATTTTTGCTGAAATTGTGACCCCGGGGCTTAGGGATTTTTTCAGAAAAATATTTTCTGCCGGATAAGTTTTTGAGGGCTGATTTCTTGTCCTGTGATAAAAAGCCTTCTGTTTCGAGTGCCAAACATTTCAGGGGAGCATTTTCAAGCTTTTGGCACCATTTTTGATTGAACTGCCAGAAGTCAGATTTTTGCTGAAATTGTGACCCCGGGGCTTAGGGATTTTTTCAAAAAAATATTTACTGCCGGTTAAGTTTTTGAGGGCTGATTTCTTGTCCTGTGATAAAAAGCCTTCTGTTTCGAGTGCCAAACCTTTCAGGAGAGCATTTTCAAGCTTTTGGCACCATTTTTGAGTGAATTGCCAAAAGTCAGATTTTTGCTGAAATTGTGACCCCGGGGCTTAGGGATTTTTTCAAAAAATATTTTCTGCCGGTTAAGTTTTTGAGGGCTGATTTCTTGTCCTGTGATAAAAAGCCTTCTGTTTCGAGTGCCAAACCTTTCAGGAGAGCACTTGCAACCGGTTGGCACCATTTTTGAGTGAATTGCGAAAAGTCAGATTTTTGCTGAAATTGTGACCCCGGGGCTTAGGGATTTTTTCAAAAAAATATTTTCTGCCGGTTAAGTTTTTGAGGGCTGATTTCTTGTCCTGTGATAAAAAGCCTACTGTTTCGAGTGCCAAACCTTTCAGGGGAGCATTTTCAAGCTTTTGGCACCATTTTTGATTGAACTGCCAGAAGTCAGATTTTTGCTGAAATTGTGACCCCGGGGCTTAGGGATTTTTTCAAAAAAATATTTTCTGCCGGTTAAGTTTTTGAGGGCTGATTTCTTGTCCTGTGATAAAAATCCTTCTGTTTCGAGGGCCATACCTTTCAGGGGAGCATTTTCAAGCTTTTGGCACCATTTTAGAGTGAATTGCCAAAAGTCAGATTTTTTCCTGAAATTGTGACCCCGGGGGCTTAGGGATTTTTTCAAAAAAATATTTTCTGCCGGTTAAGTTTTTGAGGGCTGATTTCTTGTCCTGTGATAAAAAGCCTTCTGTTTCCATCGCCAAAGCTTTCAGGGGTGCATTTGCAACCGGTTGGCACCATTTTTGAGTGAACTGCCAAAAGTCAGATTTTTGCTGAAATTGTGACCCCGGGGCTTAGGGATTTTTTCAAAAAAATATTTTCTGCCGGTTAAGTTTTTGAGGGCTGATCTCTTGTCCTGTGATAAAAAGCCTTCTGTTTCCATCGCCAAAGCTTTCAGGGGTGCATTTGCAACCGGTTGGCACCATTTTTGAGTGAACTGCCAAAAGTAAGATTTTTGCTGAAATTTTGACCCCGGGGCTTAGGGATTTTTTCAAAAAAATATTTTCTGCCGGTTAAGTTTTTGAGGGCTGATTTCTTGTCCTGTGATAAAAAGCCTTCTGTTTCCATCGCCAAAGCTTTCAGGGGAGCATTTGCAACCGGTTGGCACCATTTTTGAGTGAATTGCCAAAAGTCAGATTTTTGCTGAAATTGTGACCCCGGGGCTTAGGGATTTTTTCAAAAAAATATTTACTGCCGGTTAAGTTTTTGAGGGCTGATTTCTTGTCCTGTGATAAAAAGCCTTCTGTTAGAGTGCCAATCCTGTCAGGGGAGCATTTTCAAACTTTTGGCACCATTTTTGAGTGAACTGCCAAAAGTCAGATTTTTGCTGAAATTGTGACCCCGGGGCTTAGGGATTTTTTCAAAAAAATATTTTCTGCCATTTAAGTTTTTGAGGGCTGATTTCTTGTCCTGTGATAAAAAGCCTTCTGTTTTGAGTGCCAAACATTTCAGGGGAGCATTTTCAAGCTTTTGGCACCATTTTTCATTGAACTGCCAGAAGTCAGATTTTTGCTGAAATTGTGACCCCGGGGCTTAGGGATTTTTTCAAAAAAATATTTTCTGCCGGTTAAGTTTTTGAGGGCTGATTTCTTGTCCTGTGATAAAAAGCCTTCTGTTTCGAGGGCCATACCTTTCAGGGGAGCATTTTCAAGCTTTTGGCACCATTTTAGAGTGAATTGCCAAAAGTCAGATTTTTTGCTGAAATTGTGACCCCGGGGCTTAGGGATTTTTTCAAAAAAATATTTTCTGCCGGTTAAGTTTTTGAGGGCTGATTTCTTGTCCTGTGATAAAAAGCCTTCTGTTTCCATCGCCAAAGCTTTCCGGGGTGCATTTCAACCGGTTGGCACCATTTTTGAGTGAATTGCCAAAAGTCAGATTTTTGCTGAAATTGTGACCCCGGGGCTTAGGGATTTTTTCAAAAAAATATTTTCTGCCGGTTAAGTTTTTGAGGGCTGATCTCTTTTCCTGTGATAAAAAGCCTTCTGTTTCGAGGGCCAAAGCTTTCAGGGGAGCATTTTCAAGCTTTTGGCACCATTTTTGAGTGAATTGCCAAAAGTCAGATTTTTGCTGAAATTGTGACCCCGGGGCTTAGGGATTTTTTCAAAAAAATATTTTCCGCCGGTTAAGTTTTTGAGGGCTGATTTCTTGTCCTGTGATAAAAAGCCTACTGTTTGCATCGCCAAAACCTTCAGGGGAGCATTTGCAACCGGTTGGCACCATTTTTGAGTGAACTGCCAAAAGTCAGATTTTTGCTGAAATTGTGACCCCGGGCTTAGCGATTTTTTCAAAAAAATATTTTCTGCCGGTTAAGTTTTTGAGGGCTGATTTCTTGTCCTGTGCTAAAAAGCCTTCTGTTTCGAGTGCCAAAGCTTTCAGGGGAGCATTTTCAAGCTTTTGGCACCATTTTTGATTGAACTGCCAGAAGTCAGATTTTTGCTGAAATTGTGACCCCGGGGCTTAGGGATTTTTTCAAAAAAATATTTTCTGCCGGTTAAGTTTTTGAGGGCTGATTTCTTGTCCTGTGATAAAAATCCTTCTGTTTCGAGGGCCATACCTTTCAGGGGAGCATTTTCAAGCTTTTGGCACCATTTTAGAGTGAATTGCCAAAAGTCAGATTTTTTCCTGAAATTGTGACCCCGGGGGCTTAGGGATTTTTTTAAAAAAATATTTTCTGCCGGTTAAGTTTTTGAGGGCTGATTTCTTGTCCTGTGATAAAAAGCCTTCTGTTTCCATCGCCAAAGCTTTCAGGGGTGCATTTGCAACCGGTTGGCACCATTTTTGAGTGAACTGCCAAAAGTCAGATTTTTGCTGAAATTGTGACCCCGGGGCTTAGGGATTTTTTCAAAAAAATATTTTCTGCCGGTTAAGTTTTTGAGGGCTGATTTCTTGTCCTGTGATAAAAAGCCTTCTGTTTCCATCGCCAAAGCTTTCAGGGGAGCATTTTCAAGCTTTTGGCACCATTTTAGAGTGAATTGCCAAAAGTCAGATTTTTTGCTGAAATTGTGACCCCGGGGCTTAGGGATTTTTTCAAAAAAATATTTTCTGCCGGTTAAGTTTTTGAGGGCTGATTTCTTGTCCTGTGATAAAAAGCCTTCTGTTTCCATCGCCAAAGCTTTCCGGGGTGCATTTGCAACCGGTTGGCACCATTTTTGAGTGAACTGCCAAAAGTCAGATTTTTGCTGAAATTGTGACCCCGGGGCTTAGGGATTTTTTCAAAAAAATATTTTCTGCCGGTTAAGTTTTTGAGGGCTGATCTCTTGTCCTGTGATAAAAAGCCTTCTGTTTCGAGGGCCAAAGCTTTCAGGGGAGCATTTTCAAGCTTTTGGCACCATTTTTGAGTGAAATGCCAAAAGTCAGATTTTTGCTGAAATTGTGACCCCGGGGCTTAGGGATTTTTTCAAAAAAATATTTTCTGCCGGTTAAGTTTTTGAGGGCTGATTTCTTCTCCTCTGATAAAAAGCCTTCTGTTTAAATCGCCAATGCTTTCACCGGAGCATTTTCAAGCTTTTGGCACCATTTTTGAGTGAATTGGTAAAAGTCAGATTTTTGCTGAAATTGTGACCCCGGGGCTTAGGGATTTTTTCAGAAAAATATTTTCTGCCGGATAAGTTTTTGAGGGCTGATTTCTTGTCCTGTGATAAAAAGCCTTCTGTTTCGAGTGCCAAACATTTCAGGGGAGCATTTTCAAGCTTTTGGCACCATTTTTGATTGAACTGCCAGAAGTCAGATTTTTGCTGAAATTGTGACCCCGGGGCTTAGGGATTTTTTCAAAAAAATATTTTCTGCCGGTTAAGTTTTTGAGGGCTGATTTCTTGTCCTGTGATAAAAAGCCTTCTGTTTTGAGTGCCAAACCTTTCAGGAGAGCATTTTCAAGCTTTTGGCACCATTTTTGAGTGAATTGCCAAAAGTCAGATTTTTGCTGAAATTGTGACCCCGGGGCTTAGGGATTTTTTCAAAAAATATTTTCTGCCGGTTAAGTTTTTGAGGGCTGATTTCTTGTCCTGTGATAAAAAGCCTTCTGTTTCGAGTGCCAAACCTTTCAGGAGAGCACTTGCAACCGGTTGGCACCATTTTTGAGTGAATTGCCAAAAGTCAGATTTTTGCTGAAATTGTGACCCCGGGGCTTAGGGATTTTTTCAAAAAAATATTTTCTGCCGGTTAAGTTTTTGAGGGCTGATTTCTTGTCCTGTGATAAAAAGCCTACTGTTTGCATCGCCAAAACCTTCAGGGGAGCATTTGCAACCGGTTGGCACCATTTTTGAGTGAACTGCCAAAAGTCAGATTTTTGCTGAAATTGTGACCCCGGGCTTAGCGATTTTTTCAAAAAAATATTTTCTGCCGGTTAAGTTTTTGAGGGCTGATTTCTTGTCCTGTGCTAAAAAGCCTTCTGTTTCGAGTGCCAAACCTTTCAGGGGAGCATTTTCAAGCTTTTGGCACCATTTTTGATTGAACTGCCAGAAGTCAGATTTTTGCTGAAATTGTGACCCCGGGGCTTAGGGATTTTTTCAAAAAAATATTTTCTGCCGGTTAAGTTTTTGAGGGCTGATTTCTTGTCCTGTGATAAAAATCCTTCTGTTTCGAGGGCCATACCTTTCAGGGGAGCATTTTCAAGCTTTTGGCACCATTTTAGAGTGAATTGCCAAAAGTCAGATTTTTTCCTGAAATTGTGACCCCGGGGGCTTAGGGATTTTTTCAAAAAAATATTTTCTGCCGGTTAAGTTTTTGAGGGCTGATTTCTTGTCCTGTGATAAAAAGCCTTCTGTTTCCATCGCCAAAGCTTTCAGGGGTGCATTTGCAACCGGTTGGCACCATTTTTGAGTGAACTGCCAAAAGTCAGATTTTTGCTGAAATTGTGACCCCGGGGCTTAGGGATTTTTTCAAAAAAATATTTTCTGCCGGTTAAGTTTTTGAGGGCTGATCTCTTGTCCTGTGATAAAAAGCCTTCTGTTTCCATCGCCAAAGCTTTCAGGGGTGCATTTGCAACCGGTTGGCACCATTTTTGAGTGAACTGCCAAAAGTAAGATTTTTGCTGAAATTTTGACCCCGGGGCTTAGGGATTTTTTCAAAAAAATATTTTCTGCCGGTTAAGTTTTTGAGGGCTGATTTCTTGTCCTGTGATAAAAAGCCTTCTGTTTCCATCGCCAAAGCTTTCAGGGGAGCATTTGCAACCGGTTGGCACCATTTTTGAGTGAATTGCCAAAAGTCAGATTTTTGCTGAAATTGTGACCCCGGGGCTTAGGGATTTTTTCAAAAAAATATTTACTGCCGGTTAAGTTTTTGAGGGCTGATTTCTTGTCCTGTGATAAAAAGCCTTCTGTTAGAGTGCCAATCCTGTCAGGGGAGCATTTTCAAACTTTTGGCACCATTTTTGAGTGAACTGCCAAAAGTCAGATTTTTGCTGAAATTGTGACCCCGGGGCTTAGGGATTTTTTCAAAAAAATATTTACTGCCGGTTAAGTTTTTGAGGGCTGATTTCTTGTCCTGTGCTAAAAAGCCTTCTGTTTCTATCGCCAAAGCTTTCAGGGAAGCATTTTCAAACTTTTGGCACCATTTTTGAGTGAACTGCCAAAAGTCAGATTTTTGCTGAAATTGTGACCCCGGGGCTTAGGGATTTTTTCAAAAAAATATTTTCTGCCGGTTAAGTTTTTGAGGGCTGATTTCTTGTCCTGTGATAAAAAGCCTTCTGTTTCGAGTGCCAAACCTTTCAGGAGAGCACTTGCAACCGGTTGGCACCATTTTTGAGTGAACTGCCAAAAGTCAGATTTTTGCTGAAATTGTGACCCCAGGGCTTAGGGATTTTTTCAAAAAAATATTTTCTGCCGGTTAAGTTTTTGAGGGCTGATTTCTTGTCCTGTGATAAAAAGCCTACTGTTTGCATCGCCAAAACCTTCAGGGGAGCATTTGCAACCGGTTGGCACCATTTTTGAGTGAACTGCCAAAAGTCAGATTTTTGCTGAAATTGTGACCCCGGGCTTAGCGATTTTTTCAAAAAAATATTTTCTGCCGGTTAAGTTTTTGAGGGCTGATTTCTTGTCCTGTGCTAAAAAGCCTTCTGTTTCGAGTGCCAAACCTTTCAGGGGAGCATTTTCAAGCTTTTGGCACCATTTTTGATTGAACTGCCAGAAGTCAGATTTTTGCTGAAATTGTGACCCCGGGGCTTAGGGATTTTTTCAAAAAAATATTTTCTGCCGGTTAAGTTTTTGAGGGCTGATTTCTTGTCCTGTGATAAAAAGCCTTCTGTTTCCATCGCCAAAGCTTTCAGGGGAGCATTTGCAACCGGTTGGCACCATTTTTGAGTGAACTGCCAAAAGTCAGATTTTTGCTGAAATTGTGACCCCGGGGCTTAGGGATTTTTTCAAAAAAATATTTTCTGCCGGTTAAGTTTTTGAGGGCTGATTTCTTGTCCTGTGATAAAAAGCCTTCTGTTTCGAGGGCCAAAGCTTTCAGGGGAGCATTTTCAAGCTTTTGGCACCATTTTTGAGTGAACTGCCAAAAGTCAGATTTTTGCTGAAATTGTGACCCCGGGGCTTAGGGATTTTTTCAAAAAAATATTTTCTGCCGGTTAAGTTTTTGAGGGCTGATTTCTTGTCCTGTGCTAAAAAGCCTTCTGTTTCGAGTGCCAAACCTTTCAGGCGAGCATTTTCAAGGTTTTGGCACCATTTTTGATTGAACTGCCAGAAGTCAGATTTTTGCTGAAATTGTGACCCCGGGGCTTAGGGATTTTTTCAAAAAAATATTTTCTGCCGGTTAAGTTTTTGAGGGCTGATTTCTTGTCCTGTGATAAAAAGCCTTCTGTTTCCATCGCCAAAGCTTTCAGGGGTGCATTTGCAACCGGTTGGCACCATTTTTGAGTGAACTGCCAAAAGTCAGATTTTTGCTGAAATTGTGACCCCGGGGCTTAGGGATTTTTTCAAAAAAATATTTTCTGCCGGTTAAGTTTTTGAGGGCTGATCTCTTGTCCTGTGATAAAAAGCCTTCTGTTTCCATCGCCAAAGCTTTCAGGGGTGCATTTGCAACCGGTTGGCACCATTTTTGAGTGAACTGCCAAAAGTAAGATTTTTGCTGAAATTTTGACCCCGGGGCTTAGGGATTTTTTCAAAAAAATATTTTCTGCCGGTTAAGTTTTTGAGGGCTGATTTCTTGTCCTGTGATAAAAAGCCTTCTGTTTCCATCGCCAAAGCTTTCAGGGGAGCATTTGCAACCGGTTGGCACCATTTTTGAGTGAATTGCCAAAAGTCAGATTTTTGCTGAAATTGTGACCCCGGGGCTTAGGGATTTTTTCAAAAAAATATTTACTGCCGGTTAAGTTTTTGAGGGCTGATTTCTTGTCCTGTGATAAAAAGCCTTCTGTTAGAGTGCCAATCCTGTCAGGGGAGCATTTTCAAACTTTTGGCACCATTTTTGAGTGAACTGCCAAAAGTCAGATTTTTGCTGAAATTGTGACCCCGGGGCTTAGGGATTTTTTCAAAAAAATATTTACTGCCGGTTAAGTTTTTGAGGGCTGATTTCTTGTCCTGTGCTAAAAAGCCTTCTGTTTCCATCGCCAAACCTTTCAGGGAAGCATTTTCAAACTTTTGGCACCATTTTTGAGTGAACTGCCAAAAGTCAGATTTTTGCTGAAATTGTGACCCCGGGGCTTAGGGATTTTTTCAAAAAAATATTTTCTGCCGGTTAAGTTTTTGAGGGCTGATTTCTTGTCCTGTGATAAAAAGCCTTCTGTTTCGAGTGCCAAACCTTTCAGGAGAGCACTTGCAACCGGTTGGCACCATTTTTGAGTGAACTGCCAAAAGTCAGATTTTTGCTGAAATTGTGACCCCGGGGCTTAGGGATTTTTTCAAAAAAATATTTTCTGCCGGTTAAGTTTTTGAGGGCTGATTTCTTGTCCTGTGATAAAAAGCCTTCTGTTTCGAGTGCCAAACCTTTCAGGAGAGCACTTGCAACCGGTTGGCACCATTTTTGAGTGAATTGCCAAAAGTCAGATTTTTGCTGAAATTGTGACCCCGGGGCTTAGGGATTTTTTCAAAAAAATATTTTCTGCCGGTTAAGTTTTTGAGGGCTGATTTCTTGTCCTGTGATAAAAAGCCTACTGTTTGCATCGCCAAAACCTTCAGGGGAGCATTTGCAACCGGTTGGCACCATTTTTGAGTGAACTGCCAAAAGTCAGATTTTTGCTGAAATTGTGACCCTGGGCTTAGCGATTTTTTCAAAAAAATATTTTCTGCCGGTTAAGTTTTTGAGGGCTGATTTCTTGTCCTGTGCTAAAAAGCCTTCTGTTTCGAGTGCCAAACCTTTCAGGGGAGCATTTTCAAGCTTTTGGCACCATTTTTGATTGAACTGCCAGAAGTCAGATTTTTGCTGAAATTGTGACCCCGGGGCTTAGGGATTTTTTCAAAAAAATATTTTCTGCCGGTTAAGTTTTTGAGGGCTGATTTCTTGTCCTGTGATAAAAATCCTTCTGTTTCGAGGGCCATACCTTTCAGGGGAGCATTTTCAAGCTTTTGGCACCATTTTAGAGTGAATTGCCAAAAGTCAGATTTTTTCCTGAAATTGTGACCCTGGGGGCTTAGGGATTTTTTCAAAAAAATATTTTCTGCCGGTTAAGTTTTTGAGGGCTGATTTCTTGTCCTGTGATAAAAAGCCTTCTGTTTCCATCGCCAAAGCTTTCAGGGGTGCATTTGCAACCGGTTGGCACCATTTTTGAGTGAACTGCCAAAAGTCAGATTTTTGCTGAAATTGTGACCCCGGGGCTTAGGGATTTTTTCAAAAAAATATTTTCTGCCGGTTAAGTTTTTGAGGGCTGATTTCTTGTCCTGTGATAAAAAGCCTTCTGTTTCCATCGCCAAAGCTTTCAGGGGAGCATTTTCAAGCTTTTGGCACCATTTTTGAGAGAACTGCCAAAAGTCAGATTTTTGCTGAAATTGTGACCCCGGGGCTTAGGGATTTTTTCAAAAAAATATTTTCTGCCGGTTAAGTTTTTGAGGGCTGATTTCTTGTCCTGTGATAAAAAGCCTTCTGTTTAAATCGCCAATACTTTCACCGGAGCATTTTCAAGCTTTTGGCACCATTTTTGAGTGAATTGCCAAAAGTCAGATTTTTGCTGAAATTGTGACCCCGGGGCTTAGGGATTTTTTCAAAAAAATATTTTCTGCCGGTTAAGTTTTTGAGGGCTGATCTCTTGTCCTGTGATAAAAAGCCTTCTGTTTCCATCGCCAAAGCTTTCAGGGGAGCATTTGCAACCGGTTAACACCATTTTAGAGTGAACTGCCAAAAGTCAGATTTTTGCTGAAATTGTGACCCCGGGGCTTAGGGATTTTTTCAAAAAAATATTTTCTGCCGGTTAAGTTTTTGAGGGCTGATTTCTTGTCCTGTGATAAAAAGCCTTCTGTTTCCATCGCCAAAGCTTTCAGGGGAGCATTTGCAACCGGTTGGCACCATTTTTGAGTGAACTGCCAAAAGTCAGATTTTTGCTGAAATTGTGACCCCGGGGCTTAGGGATTTTTTCAAAAAAATATTTTCTGCCGGTTAAGTTTTTGAGGGCTGATTTCTTGTCCTGTGATAAAAAGCCTTCTGTTTCGAGGGCCAAAGCTTTCAGGGGAGCATTTTCAAGCTTTTGGCACCATTTTTGAGTGAACTGCCAAAAGTCAGATTTTTGCTGAAATTGTGACCCCGGGGCTTAGGGATTTTTTCAAAAAAATATTTTCTGCCGGTTAAGTTTTTGAGGGCTGATTTCTTGTCCTGTGCTAAAAAGCCTTCTGTTTCGAGTGCCAAACCTTTCAGGCGAGCATTTTCAAGGTTTTGGCACCATTTTTGATTGAACTGCCAGAAGTCAGATTTTTGCTGAAATTGTGACCCCGGGGCTTAGGGATTTTTTCTAAAAAATATTTTCTGCCGGTTAAGTTTTTGAGGGCTGATTTCTTGTCCTGTGATAAAAATCCTTCTGTTTCGAGGGCCATACCTTTCAGGGGAGCATTTTCAAGCTTTTGGCACCATTTTAGAGTGAATGGCCAAAAGTCAGATTTTTTCCTGAAATTGTGACCCCGGGGCTTAGGGATTTTTTCAAAAAAATATTTTCTGCCGGTTAAGTTTTTGAGGGCTGATTTCTTGTCCTGTGATAAAAAGCCTTCTGTTTCGAGTGCCAAACCTTTCAGGAGAGCATTTTCAAGCTTTTGGCACCATTTTTGAGTGAACTGCCAAAAGTCAGATTTTTGCTGAAATTGTGACCCCGGGGCTTAGGGATTTTTTCAAAAAAATATTTTCTGCCGGTTAAGTTTTTGAGGGCTGATTTCTTGTCCTGTGATAAAAAGCCTTCTGTTTCCATTGCCAAAGCTTTCAGGGGTGCATTTGCAACTGGTTGGCACCATTTTTGAGTGAACTGCCAAAAGTAAGATTTTTGCTGAAATTTTGACCCCGGGGCTTAGGGATTTTTTCAAAAAAATATTTTCTGCCGGTTAAGTTTTTGAGGGCTGATTTCTTGTCCTGTGATAAAAAGCCTTCTGTTTCCATCGCCAAAGCTTTCAGGGGAGCATTTGCAACCGGTTGGCACCATTTTTGAGTGAACTGCCAAAAGTCAGATTTTTGCTGAAATTGTGACCCCGGGGCTTAGGGATTTTTTCAAAAAAATATTTTCTGCCGGTTAAGTTTTTGAGGGCTGATTTCTTGTCCTGTGATAAAAAGCCTTCTGTTTCCATCGCCAAAGCTTTGAGGGGAGCATTTGCAACCGGTTGGCACCATTTTTGAGTGAACTGCCAAAAGTCAGATTTTTGCTGAAATTGTGACCCCGGGGCTTAGGGATTTTTTCAAAAAAATATTTTCTGCCGGTTAAGTTTTTGAGGGCTGATTTCTTGTCCTGTGATGAAAAGCCTTCTGTTTCCATCGCCAAAGCTTTCAGCGCAGCATTTTCAAGCTTTTGGCACCATTTTTGAGTGAATTGCCAAAAGTCAGATTTTTGCTGAAATTGTGACCCCGGGGCTTAGGGATTTTTTCAAAAAAATATTTTCTGCAGGTTAAGTTTTTGAGGGCTGATTTCTTGTCCTGTGATAAAAAGCCTTCTGTTTCGAGGGCCAAAGCTTTCAGGGGAGCATTTTCAAGCTTTTGGCACCATTTTTGAGTGAACTGCCAAAAGTCAGATTTTTGCTGAAATTGTGACCCCGGGGCTTAGGGATTTTTTCAAAAAAATATTTTCTGCCGGTTAAGTTTTTGAGGGCTGATTTCTTGTCCTGTGATAAAAAGCCTTCTGTTTCCATCGCCAAAGCTTTCAGGGGAGCATTTGCAACCGGTTGGCACCATTTTTGAGTGAACTGCCAAAAGTCAGATTTTTGCTGAAATTGTGACCCCGGGGCTTAGGGATTTTTTCAAAAAAATATTTTCTGCCGGTTAAGTTTTTGAGGGCTGATTTCTTGTCCTGTGCTAAAAAGCCTTCTGTTTCGAGTGCCAAACCTTTCAGGGGAGCATTTTCAAGCTTTTGGCACCATTTTTGATTGAACTGCCAGAAGTCAGATTTTTGCTGAAATTGTGACCCCGGGGCTTAGGGATTTTTTCTAAAAAATATTTTCTGCCGGTTAAGTTTTTGAGGGCTGATTTCTTGTCCTGTGATAAAAATCCTTCTGTTTCGAGGGCCATACCTTTCAGGGGAGCATTTTCAAGCTTTTGGCACCATTTTAGAGTGAATGGCCAAAAGTCAGATTTTTTCCTGAAATTGTGACCCCGGGGCTTAGGGATTTTTTCAAAAAAATATTTTCTGCCGGTTAAGTTTTTGAGGGCTGATTTCTTGTCCTGTGATAAAAAGCCTTCTGTTTCGAGTGCCAAACCTTTCAGGAGAGCATTTTCAAGCTTTTGGCACCATTTTTGAGTGAACTGCCAAAAGTCAGATTTTTGCTGAAATTGTGACCCCGGGGCTTAGGGATTTTTTCAAAAAAATATTTTCTGCCGGTTAAGTTTTTGAGGGCTGATTTCTTGTCCTGTGATAAAAAGCCTTCTGTTTCCATTGCCAAAGCTTTCAGGGGTGCATTTGCAACTGGTTGGCACCATTTTTGAGTGAACTGCCAAAAGTAAGATTTTTGCTGAAATTTTGACCCCGGGGCTTAGGGATTTTTTCAAAAAAATATTTTCTGCCGGTTAAGTTTTTGAGGGCTGATTTCTTGTCCTGTGATAAAAAGCCTTCTGTTTCCATCGCCAAAGCTTTCAGGGGAGCATTTGCAACCGGTTGGCACCATTTTTGAGTGAACTGCCAAAAGTCAGATTTTTGCTGAAATTGTGACCCCGGGGCTTAGGGATTTTTTCAAAAAAATATTTTCTGCCGGTTAAGTTTTTGAGGGCTGATTTCTTGTCCTGTGATAAAAAGCCTTCTGTTTCCATCGCCAAAGCTTTCAGGGGAGCATTTGCAACCGGTTGGCACCATTTTTGAGTGAACTGCCAAAAGTCAGATTTTTGCTGAAATTGTGACCCCGGGGCTTAGGGATTTTTTCAAAAAAATATTTTCTGCCGGTTAAGTTTTTGAGGGCTGATTTCTTGTCCTGTGATGAAAAGCCTTCTGTTTCCATCGCCAAAGCTTTCAGCGCAGCATTTTCAAGCTTTTGGCACCATTTTTGAGTGAATTGCCAAAAGTCAGATTTTTGCTGAAATTGTGACCCCGGGGCTTAGGGATTTTTTCAAAAAAATATTTTCTGCAGGTTAAGTTTTTGAGGGCTGATTTCTTGTCCTGTGATAAAAAGCCTTCTGTTTCGAGGGCCAAAGCTTTCAGGGGAGCATTTTCAAGCTTTTCGCACCATTTTTGAGTGAACTGCCAAAAGTCAGATTTTTGCTGAAATTGTGACCCCGGGGCTTAGGGATTTTTTCAAAAAAATATTTTCTGCCGGTTAAGTTTTTGAGGGCTGATTTCTTGTCCTGTGCTAAAAAGCCTTCTGTTTCGAGTGCCAAACCTTTCAGGGGAGCATTTTCAAGCTTTTGGCACCATTTTTGATTGAACTGCCAGAAGTCAGATTTTTGCTGAAATTGTGACCCCGGGGCTTAGGGATTTTTTCTAAAAAATATTTTCTGCCGGTTAAGTTTTTGAGGGCTGATTTCTTGTCCTGTGATAAAAATCCTTCTGTTTCGAGGGCCATACCTTTCAGGGGAGCATTTTCAAGCTTTTGGCACCATTTTAGAGTGAATTGCCAAAAGTCAGATTTTTTCCTGAAATTGTGACCCCGGGGCTTAGGGATTTTTTCAAAAAAATATTTTCTGACGGTTAAGTTTTTGAGGGCTGATTTCTTGTCCTGTGATAAAAAGCCTTCTGTTTCGAGTGCCAAACCTTTCGGGAGAGCATTTTCAAGCTTTTGGCACCATTTTTGAGTGAACTGCCAAAAGTCAGATTTTTGCTGAAATTGTGACCCCGGGGCTTAGGGATTTTTTCAAAAAAATATTTTCTGCCGGTTAAGTTTTTGAGGGCTGATTTCTTGTCCTGTGATGAAAAGCCTTCTGTTTCCATCGCCAAAGCTTTCAGCGGAGCATTTTCAAGCTTTTGGCACCATTTTTGAGTGAACTGCCAAAAGTCAGATTTTTGCTGAAATTGTGACCCCGGGGCTTAGGGATTTTTTCAAAAAAATATTTTCTGCCGGTTAAGTTTTTGAGGGCTGATTTCTTGTCCTGTGATAAAAAGTCTTCTGTTTCCATCGCCAAAGCTTTCAGGGGAGCATTTGCAACCGGTTGGCACCATTTTTGAGTGAACTGCCAAAAGTCAGATTTTTGCTGAAATTGTGACCCCGGGGCTTAGGGATTTTTTCAAAAAAATATTTTCTGCCGGTTAAGTTTTTGAGGGCTGATTTCTTGTCCTGTGATAAAAAGCCTTCTGTTTCCATCGCCAAAGCTTTCAGGGGAGCATTTGCAACCGGTTGGCACCATTTTTGAGTGAACTACCAAAAGTCAGATTTTTGCTGAAATTGTGACCCCGGGGCTTAGGGATTTTTTCAAAAAAATATTTTCTGCCGGTTAAGTTTTTGAGGGCTAATTTGTTGTCCTGTGATAAAAAATCCTTCTGTTTCCATCGCCAAAGCTTTCAGGGGAGCATTTGCAACCGGTTAACACCATTTTTGAGTGAACTGCCAAAAGTCAGATTTTTGCTGAAATTGTGACCCCGGGGCTTAGGGATTTTTTCAAAAAAATATTTTCTGCCGGTTAAGTTTTTGAGGGCTGATTTCTTGTCCTGTGATAAAAAGCCTTCTGTTTCGAGTGCCAAACCTTTCAGGGGAGCATTTGCAACCGGTTAACACCATTTTTGAGTGAACTGCCAAAAGTCAGATTTTTGCTGAAATTGTGACCCCGGGGCTTAGGGATTTTTTCAAAATATATTTTCTGCCGGTTAAGTTTTTGAGGGCTGATTTCTTGTCCTGTGATAAAAAGCCTTCTGTTTCCATCGCCAAAGCTTTCAGGGGTGCATTTGCAACCTGTTGGCACCATTTTTGAGTGAACTGCCAAAAGTCAGATTTTTGCTGAAATTGTGACCCCGGGGCTTAGGGATTTTTTCAAAAAAATATTTTCTGCCGGTTAAGTTTTTGAGGGCTGATTTCTTGTCCTGTGATAAAAAGCCTTCTGTTTCGAGTGCCAAACCTTTCAGGAGAGCATTTTCAAGCTTTTGGCACCATTTTTGAGTGAATTGCCAAAAGTCAGATTTTTGCTGAAATTGTGACCCCGGGGCTTAGGGATTTTTTCAAAAAAATATTTTCTGCCGGTTAAGTTTTTGAGGGCTGATTTCTTGTCCTGTGATAAAAAGCCTTCTGTTTCCATCGCCAAAGCTTTCAGGGGTGCATTTGCAACCGGTTGGCACCATTTTTGAGTGAACTGCCAAAAGTCAGATTTTTGCTGAAATTGTGACCCCGGGGCTTAGGGATTTTTTCAAAAAAATATTTTCTGCCGGTTAAGTTTTTGAGGGCTGAGTTCTTGTCCTGTGATAAAAAGCCTTCTGTTTCGAGTGCCAAACCTTTCAGGAGAGCATTTTCAAGCTTTTGGCACCATTTTTGAGTGAATTGCCAAAAGTCAGATTTTTGCTGAAATTGTGACCCCGGGGCTTAGGGATTTTTTCAAAAAAATATTTTCTGCCGGTTAAGTTTTTGAGGGCTGATTTCTTGTCCTGTGATAGAAAGCCTTCTGTTTCGAGGGCCATACCCTTCAGGGGAGCATTTTCAAGCTTTTGGCACCATTTTTGAGTCAATTGTCAAAAGTCAGATTTTGGCTGAAATTGTGACCCCGGGGCTTAGGGATTTTTTCAAAAAAATATTTTCTGCCGGTTAAGTTTTTGAGGGCTGATTTCTTGTCCTGTGATAGAAAGCCTTCTGTTTCGAGGGCCATACCCTTCAGGGGAGCATTTTCAAGCTTTTGGCACCATTTTTGAGTGAATTGTCAAAAGTGAATTGAGTGAATTGAGTGAATTGAGGGCTGATTTCTTGTCCTGTGATAAAAAGCCTTCTGTTTCCATCGCCAAAGCTTTCAGGGGAGCATTTGCAACCGGTTGGCACCATTTTTGAGTGAATTGCCAAAAGTCAGATTTTTTCCTGAAATTGTGACCCCGGGGCTTAGGGATTTTTTCAAAATATATTTTCTGCCGGTTAAGTTTTTGAGGGCTGATTTCTTGTCCTGTGATAAAAAGCCTTCTGTTTCCATCGCCAAAGCTTTCAGGGGTGCATTTGCAACCGGTTGGCACCATTTTTGAGTGAACTGCCAAAAGTCAGATTTTTGCTGAAATTGTGACCCCGGGGCTTAGGGATTTTTTCAAAAAAATATTTTCTGCCGGTTAAGTTTTTGAGGGCTGAGTTCTTGTCCGGTGATAAAAAGCCTTCTGTTTCGAGTGCCAAACCTTTCAGGAGAGCATTTTCAAGCTTTTGGCACCATTTTTGAGTGAATTGCCAAAAGTCAGATTTTTGCTGAAATTGTGACCCCGGGGCTTAGGGATTTTTTCAAAAAAATATTTTCTGCCGGTTAAGTTTTTGAGGGCTGATTCCTTGTCCTGTGCTAAAAAGCCTTCTGTTTCCATCGCCAAAGCTTTCAGGGGAGCATTTTCAAGCTTTTGGCACCATCTTTGAGTGAACTGCCAAAAGTCAGATTTTTGCTGAAATTGTGACCCCGGGGCTTAGGGATTTTTTCAGAAAAATATTTTCTGCCGGTTAAGTTTTTGAGGGCTGATCTCTTGTCCTGTGATAAAAAGCCTTCTGTTTCCATCGCCAAAGCTTTCAGGGGAGCATTTGCAACCGGTTGGCACCATTTTTGAGTGAACTGCCAAAAGTCAGATTTTTGCTGAAATTGTGACCCCGGGGCTTAGGGATTTTTTCAAAAAAATGTTTTCTGCTGGTTAAGTTTTTGAGGGCTGATTTCTTGTCCTGTGATAGAAAGCCTTCTGTTTCGAGGGCCATACCTTTCAGGGGAGCATTTTCAAGCTTTTGGCACCATTTTTGATTGAACTGCCAAAAGTCAGATTTTTGCTGAAATTGTGACCCCGGGGCTTAGGGATTTTTTCAAAAAAATATTTTCTGCCGGTTAAGTTTTTGAGGGCTGATTTCTTGTCCTGTGATAAAAAGCCTTCTGTTTCGAGGGCCATACCTTTCAGGGGAGCATTTTCAAGCTTTTGGCACCATTTTAGAGTGAATTGCCAAAAGTCAGATTTTTTCCTGAAATTGTGACCCCGGGGCTTAGGGATTTTTTCAAAATATATTTTCTGCCGGTTAAGTTTTTGAGGGCTGATTTCTTGTCCTGTGATAAAAAGCCTTCTGTTTCCATCGCCAAAGCTTTCAGGGGTGCATTTGCAACCGGTTGGCACCATTTTTGAGTGAACTGCCAAAAGTCAGATTTTTGCTGAAATTGTGACCCCGGGGCTTAGGGATTTTTTCAAAAAAATATTTTCTGCCGGTTAAGTTTTTGAGGGCTGATCTCTTGTCCTGTGATAAAAAGCCTTCTGTTTCCATCGCCAAAGCTTTCAGGGGAGCATTTGCAACCGGTTAACACCATTTTTGAGTGAACTGCCAGAAGTCAGATTTTTGCTGAAATTGTGACCCCGGGGCTTAGGGATTTTTTCAAAAAAATATTTTCTGCCGGTTAAGTTTTTGAGGGCTGATTTCTTGTCCTGTGATAAAAAGCCTTCTGTTTCGAGTGCCAAAGCTTTCAGGGGAGCATTTTCAAGCTTTTCGCACCATTTTTGAGTGAACTGCAAAAAATCAGATTTTTGCTGAAATTGTGACCCCGGGGCTTAGGGATTTTTTCATAAAAATATTTTCTGCCGGATAAGTTTTTGAGGGCTGATTTCTTGTCCTGTGATAAAAAGCCTACTGTTTCCATCGCCAAAGCTTTCAGGGGAGCATTTGCAACCGGTTAACACCATTTTTGAGTGAACTGCCAAAAGTCAGATTTTTGCTGAAATTGTGACCCCGGGGCTTAGGGATTTTTTCAAAAAAATATTTTCTGCCGGTTAAGTTTTTGAGGGCTGATCTCTTGTCCTGTGATAAAAAGCCTTCTGTTTCCATCGCCAAAGCTTTCAGGGGAGCATTTGCAACCGGTTAACACCATTTTTGAGTGAACTGCCAAAAGTCAGATTTTTGCTGAAATTGTGACCCCGGGGCTTAGGGATTTTTTCAAAAAAATATTTTCTGCCGGTTAAGTTTTTGAGGGCTGATTTCTTCTCCTGTGATAAAAAGCCTTCTGTTTAAATCGCCAATGCTTTCAGCGGAGCATTTTCAAGCTTTTGGCACCATTTTAGAGTGAATTGCCAAAAGTCAGATTTTTTCCTGAAATTGTGACCCCGGGGCTTAGGGATTTTTTCAAAAAAATATTTTCTGCCGGTTAAGTTTTTGAGGGCTGATTTCTTGTCCTGTGATAAAAAGCCTTCTGTTTCGAGTGCCAAACCTTTCAGGAGAGCATTTTCAAGCTTTTGGCACCATTTTTGAGTGAATTGCCAAAAGTCAGATTTTTGCTGAAATTGTGACCCCGGGGCTTAGGGATTTTTTCAAAAAAATATTTTCTGCCGGTTAAGTTTTTGACGGCTGATTTCTTGTCCTGTGATAAAAAGCCTTCTGTTTCGAGTGCCAAACCTTTCAGGGGAGCATTTGCAACCGGTTAACACCATTTTTGAGTGAACTGCCAAAAGTCAGATTTTTGCTGAAATTGTGACCCCGGGGCTTAGGGATTTTTTCAAAAAAATGTTTTCTGCCGGTTAAGTTTTTGAGGGCTGATTTCTTGTCCTGTGATAAAAAGCCTTCTGTTTCCATCGCCAAAGCTTTCAGGGGTGCATTTGCAACCGGTTGGCACCATTTTTGAGTGAACTGCCAAAAGTCAGATTTTTGCTTAAATTGTGACCCCGGGGCTTAGGGATTTTTTCAAAAAAATATTTTCTGCCGGTTAAGTTTTTGAGGGCTGAGTTCTTGTCCTGTGATAAAAAGCCTTCTGTTTAGAGTGCCAAACCTTTCAGGAGAGCATTTTCAAGCTTTTGGCACCATTTTTGAGTGAATTGCCAAAAGTCAGATTTTTGCTGAAATTGTGACCCCGGGGCTTAGGGATTTTTTCAAAAAAATATTTTCTGCCGGTTAAGTTTTTGAGGGCTGATTCCTTGTCCTGTGCTAAAAAGCCTTCTGTTTCCATCGCCAAAGCTTTCAGGGGAGCATTTTCAAGCTTTTGGCACCATCTTTGAGTGAACTGCCAAAAGTCAGATTTTTGCTGAAATTGTGACCCCGGGGCTTAGGGATTTTTTCAAAAAAATATTTTCTGCCGGTTAAGTTTTTGAGGGCTGATCTCTTGTCCTGTGATAAAAAGCCTTCTGTTTCCATCGCCAAAGCTTTCAGGGGAGCATTTGCAACCGGTTGGCACCATTTTTGAGTGAACTGCCAAAAGTCAGATTTTTGCTGAAATTGTGACCCCGGGGCTTAGGGATTTTTTCAAAAAAATGTTTTCTGCTGGTTAAGTTTTTGAGGGCTGATTTTTTGTCCTGTGATAGAAAGCCTTCTGTTTCGAGGGCCATACCTTTCAGGGGAGCATTTTCAAGCTTTTGGCACCATTTTTGATTGAACTGCCAAAAGTCAGATTTTTGCTGAAATTGTGACCCCGGGGCTTAGGGATTTTTTCAAAAAAATATTTTCTGCCTGTTAAGTTTTTGAGGGCTGATTTCTTGTCCTGTGATAAAAAGCCTTCTGTTTCGAGGGCCATACCTTTCAGGGGAGCATTTTCAAGCTTTTGGCACCATTTTAGAGTGAATTGCCAAAAGTCAGATTTTTTCCTGAAATTGTGACCCCGGGGCTTAGGGATTTTTTCAAAATATATTTTCTGCCGGTTAAGTTTTTGAGGGCTGATTTCTTGTCCTGTGATAAAAAGCCTTCTGTTTCCATCGCCAAAGCTTTCAGGGGTGCATTTGCAACCGGTTGGCACCATTTTTGAGTGAACTGCCAAAAGTCAGATTTTTGCTGAAATTGTGACCCCGGGGCTTAGGGATTTTTTCAAAAAAATATTTTCTGCCGGTTAAGTTTTTGAGGGCTGATCTCTTGTCCTGTGATAAAAAGCCTTCTGTTTCCATCGCCAAAGCTTTCAGGGGAGCATTTGCAACCGGTTAACACCATTTTTGAGTGAACTGCCAAAAGTCAGATTTTTGCTGAAATTGTGACCCCGGGGCTTAGGGATTTTTTCAAAAAAATATTTTCTGCCGGTTAAGTTTTTGAGGGCTGATTTCTTGTCCTGTGATAAAAAGCCTTCTGTTTCGAGTGCCAAAGCTTTCAGGGGAGCATTTTCAAGCTTTTCGCACCATTTTTGAGTGAACTGCCAAAAGTCAGATTTTTGCTGAAATTGTGACCCCGGGGCTTAGGGATTTTTTCATAAAAATATTTTCTGCCGGATAAGTTTTTGAGGGCTGATTTCTTGTCCTGTGATAAAAAGCCTACTGTTTCCATCGCCAAAGCTTTCAGGGGAGCATTTGCAACCGGTTAACACCATTTTTGAGTGAACTGCCAAAAGTCAGATTTTTGCTGAAATTGTGACCCCGGGGCTTAGGGATTTTTTCAAAAAAATGTTTTCTGCCGGTTAAGTTTTTGAGGGCTGATTTATTGTCCTGTGATAGAAAGCCTTCTGTTTCGAGGGCCAAAGCTTTCAGGGGAGCATTTTCAAGCTTTTGGCACCATTTTAGAGTGAACTGCCAAAAGTCAGATTTTTGCTGAAATTGTGACCCCGGGGCTTAGGGATTTTTTCAAAAAAATATTTTCTGCCGGTTAAGTTTTTGAGGGCTGATTTCTTCTCCTGTGATAAAAAGCCTTCTGTTTAAATCGCCAATGCTTTCAGCGGAGCATTTTCAAGCTTTTGGCACCATTTTAGAGTGAATTGCCAAAAGTCAGATTTTTTCCTGAAATTGTGACCCCGGGGCTTAGGGATTTTTTCAAAAAAATATTTTCTGCCGGTTAAGTTTTTGAGGGCTGATTTCTTGTCCTGTGATAAAAAGCCTTCTGTTTCCATCGCCAAAGCTTTCAGGGGAGCATTTGCAACCGGTTGGCACCATTTTTGAGTGAACTGCCAAAAGTCAGATTTTTGCTGAAATTGTGACCCCGGGGCTTAGGTATTTTTTCAAAAAAATATTTTCTGCCGGTTAAGTTTTTGAGGGCTGATTTCTTGTCCTGTGATAAAAAGCCTTCTGTTTCGAGTGCCAAACCTTTCAGGAGAGCATTTTCAAGCTTTTGGCACCATTTTTGAGTGAATTGCCAAAAGTCAGATTTTTGCTGAAATTGTGACCCCGGGGCTTAGGGATTTTTTCAAAAAAATATTTTCTGCCGGTTAAGTTTTTGACGGCTGATTTCTTGTCCTGTGATAAAAAGCCTTCTGTTTCGAGTGCCAAACCTTTCAGGGGAGCATTTGCAACCGGTTAACACCATTTTTGAGTGAACTGCCAAAAGTCAGATTTTTGCTGAAATTGTGACCCCGGGGCTTAGGGATTTTTTCAAAAAAATATTTTCTGCCGGTTAAGTTTTTGAGGGCTGATTTCTTCTCCTGTGATAAAAAGCCTTCTGTTTAAATCGCCAATGCTTTCAGCGGAGCATTTTCAAGCTTTTGGCACCATTTTAGAGTGAATTGCCAAAAGTCAGATTTTTTCCTGAAATTGTGACCCCGGGGCTTAGGGATTTTTTCAAAAAAATATTTTCTGCCGGTTAAGTTTTTGAGGGCTGATTTCTTGTCCTGTGATAAAAAGCCTTCTGTTTCCATCGCCAAAGCTTTCAGGGGAGCATTTGCAACCGGTTGGCACCATTTTTGAGTGAACTGCCAAAAGTCAGATTTTTGCTGAAATTGTGACCCCGGGGCTTAGGTATTTTTTCAAAAAAATATTTTCTGCCGGTTAAGTTTTTGAGGGCTGATTTCTTGTCCTGTGATAAAAAGCTTTCTGTTTAAATCGCCAATGCTTTCAGGGGAGCATTTTCAAGCTTTTGGCACCATTTTTGAGTGAATTGCCAAAAGTCAGATTTTTACTGAAATTGTGACCCCGGGGCTTAGGGATTTTTTCAAAAAAATATTTTCTGCCGGTTAAGTTTTTGGGGGCTGATTCCTTGTCCTGTGCTAAAAAGCCTTCTGTTTCGAGTGCCAAACATTTCAGGGGAGCATTTTCAAGCTTTTGGCACCATTTTTGATTAAACTGCCAGAAGTCAGATTTTTGCTGAAATTGTGACCCCGGGGCTTAGGGATTTTTTTCAAAAAAATATTTTCTGCCGGTTAAGTTTTTGGGGGCTGATTTCTTGTCCTGTGCTAAAAAGCCTTCTGTTTCGAGTGCCAAACCTTTCAGGAGAGCATTTTCAAGCTTTTGGCACCATTTTTGAGTGAATTGCCAAAAGTCAGATTTTTGCTGAAATTGTGACCCCGGGCGGGGCTTAGGGATTTTTTCAAAAAAATGTTTTCTGCCGGTTAAGTTTTTGAGGGCTGATTTCTTGTCCTGTGATAAAACGCCTTCTGTTTCGAGTGCCAAAGCTTTCAGGGGAGCATTTTCAAGCTTTTCGCACCATTTTTGAGTGAACTGCCAAAAGTCAGATTTTTGCTGAAATTGTGACCCCGGGGCTTAGGGATTTTTTCAAAAAAATATTTTCTGCCGGTTAAGTTTTTGAGGGCTGATTTCTTGTCCTGTGATAAAAAGCCTTCTGTTTCCATCGCCAAAGCTTTCAGGGGAGCATTTGCAACCGGTTGGCACCATTTTTGAGTGAACTGCCAGAAGTCAGATTTTTGCTGAAATTGTGACCCCGGGGCTTAGGTATTTTTTCAAAAAAATATTTTCTGCCGGTTAAGTTTTTGAGGGCTGATTTCTTGTCCTGTGATAAAAAGCCTTCTGTTTCGAATGCCAAACCTTTCAGGAGAGCATTTTCAAGCTTTTGGCACCATTTTTGAGTGAATTGCCAAAAGTCAGATTTTTGCTGAAATTGTGACCCCGGGGCTTAGGGATTTTTTCAAAAAAATATTTTCTGCCGGTTAAGTTTTTGAGGGCTGATTTCTTGTCCTGTGATAAAAAGCCTTCTGTTTCCATCGCCAAAGCTTTCAGGGGAGCATTTGCAACCGGTTGGCACCATTTTTGAGTGAACTGCCAAAAGTCAGATTTTTGCTGAAATTGTGACCCCGGGCGGGGCTTAGGGATTTTTTTAAAAAAATATTTTCTGCCGGTTAAGTTTTTGAGGGCTGATTTCTTGTCCTGTGATAAAACGCCTTCTGTTTCGAGTGCCAAAGCTTTCAGGGGAGCATTTTCAAGCTTTTCGCACCATTTTTGAGTGAACTGCCAAAAGTCAGATTTTTGCTGAAATTGTGACCCCGGGGCTTAGGGATTTTTTCAAAAAAATATTTTCTGCCGGTTAAGTTTTTGAGGGCTGATTTCTTGTCCTGTGATAAAAAGCCTTCTGTTTCCATCGCCAAAGCTTTCAGGGGAGCATTTGCAACCGGTTGGCACCATTTTTGAGTGAACTGCCAAAAGTCAGATTTTTGCTGAAATTGTGACCCCGGGGCTTAGGTATTTTTTCAAAAAAATATTTTCTGCCGGTTAAGTTTTTGAGGGCTGATTTCTTGTCCTGTGATAAAAAGCCTTCTGTTTCGAGTGCCAAACCTTTCAGGAGAGCATTTTCAAGCTTTTGGCACCATTTTTGAGTGAATTGCCAAAAGTCAGATTTTTGCTGAAATTGTGACCCCGGGGCTTAGGGATTTTTTCAAAAAAATATTTTCTGCCGGTTAAGTTTTTGACGGCTGATTTCTTGTCCTGTGATAAAAAGCCTTCTGTTTCGAGTGCCAAACCTTTCAGGGGAGCATTTGCAACCGGTTAACACCATTTTTGAGTGAACTGCCAAAAGTCAGATTTTTGCTGAAATTGTGACCCCGGGGCTTAGGGATTTTTTCAAAAAAATATTTTCTGCCGGTTAAGTTTTTGAGGGCTGATTTCTTCTCCTGTGATAAAAAGCCTTCTGTTTAAATCGCCAATGCTTTCAGCGGAGCATTTTCAAGCTTTTGGCACCATTTTAGAGTGAATTGCCAAAAGTCAGATTTTTTCCTGAAATTGTGACCCCGGGGCTTAGGGATTTTTTCAAAAAAATATTTTCTGCCGGTTAAGTTTTTGAGGGCTGATTTCTTGTCCTGTGATAAAAAGCCTTCTGTTTCCATCGCCAAAGCTTTCAGGGGAGCATTTGCAACCGGTTGGCACCATTTTTGAGTGAACTGCCAAAAGTCAGATTTTTGCTGAAATTGTGACCCCGGGGCTTAGGTATTTTTTCAAAAAAATATTTTCTGCCGGTTAAGTTTTTGAGGGCTGATTTCTTGTCCTGTGATAAAAAGCTTTCTGTTTAAATCGCCAATGCTTTCAGGGGAGCATTTTCAAGCTTTTGGCACCATTTTTGAGTGAATTGCCAAAAGTCAGATTTTTACTGAAATTGTGACCCCGGGGCTTAGGGATTTTTTCAAAAAAATATTTTCTGCCGGTTAAGTTTTTGGGGGCTGATTCCTTGTCCTGTGCTAAAAAGCCTTCTGTTTCGAGTGCCAAACATTTCAGGGGAGCATTTTCAAGCTTTTGGCACCATTTTTGATTAAACTGCCAGAAGTCAGATTTTTGCTGAAATTGTGACCCCGGGGCTTAGGGATTTTTTTCAAAAAAATATTTTCTGCCGGTTAAGTTTTTGGGGGCTGATTTCTTGTCATTTGCTAAAAAGCCTTCTGTTTCGAGTGCCAAACCTTTCAGGAGAGCATTTTCAAGCTTTTGGCACCATTTTTGAGTGAATTGCCAAAAGTCAGATTTTTGCTGAAATTGTGACCCCGGGGCTTAGGGATTTTTTCAAAAAAATGTTTTCTGCCGGTTAAGTTTTTGAGGGCTGATTTCTTGTCCTGTGATAGAAAGCCTTCTGTTTCGAGGGCCAAACCTTTCAGGGGAGCATTTTCAAGCTTTTGGCACCATATTTGATTGAACTGCCAAAAGTCAGATTTTTGCTGAAATTGTGACCCCGGGGCTTAGGGATTTTTTCAAAAAAATATTTTCTGCCGGTTAAGTTTTTGAGGGCTGATTTCTTGTCCTGTGATAAAAAGCCTTCTGTTTCCATCGCCAAAGCTTTCAGGGGAGCATTTGCAACCGGTTGGCACCATTTTTGAGTGAACTGCCAAAAGTCAGATTTTTGATGAAATTGTGACCCCGGGGGGGCTTAGGGATTTTTTCAAAAAAATATTTTCTGCCGGTTAAGTTTTTGAGGGCTGATTTCTTGTCCTGTGATAAAACGCCTTCTGTTTCGAGTGCCAAAGCTTTCAGGGGAGCATTTTCAAGCTTTTCGCACCATTTTTGAGTGAACTGCCAAAAGTCAGATTTTTGCTGAAATTGTGACCCCGGGGCTTAGGGATTTTTTCAAAAAAATATTTTCTGCCGGTTAAGTTTTTGAGGGCTGATTCCTTGTCCTGTGATAAAAAGCCTTCTGTTTCGAGGGCCAAAGCTTTCAGGGGAGCATTTTCAAGCTTTTGGCACCATTTTTGAGTGAACTGCCAAAAGTCAGATTTTTGCTGAAATTGTGACCCCGGGGCTTAGGGATTTTTTCAAAAAAATATTTTCTGCCGGTTAAGTTTTTGAGGGCTGATTTCTTGTCCTGTGATAAAAAGCCTTCTGTTTCGAGGGCCAAAGCTTTCAGGGGAGCATTTTCAAGCTTTTGGCACCATTTTTGAGTGAACTGCCAAAAGTCAGATTTTTGCTGAAATTGTGACCCCGGGGATTAGGGATTTTTTCAAAAAAATATTTTCTGCCGGTTAAGTTTTTGAGGGCTGATTTCTTGTCCTGTGATAAAAAGCCTTCTGTTTCGAGGGCCAAAGCTTTCAGGGGAGCATTTTCAAGCTTTTGGCACCATTTTTGAGTGAACTGCCAAAAGTCAGATTTTTGCTGAAATTGTGACCCCGGGGATTAGGGATTTTTTCAAAAAAATATTTTCTGCCGGTTAAGTTTTTGAGGGCTGATTTCTTCTCCTGTGATAAAAAGCCTTCTGTTTAAATCGCCAATGCTTTCAGCGGAGCATTTTCAAGCTTTTTGCACCATTTTTGAGTGAATTGCCAAAAGTCAGATTTTTGCTGAAATTGTGACCCCGGGGTTTAGGGATTTTTTCAAAAAAATATTTTCTGCCGGTTAAGTTTTTGAGGGCTGATTTCTTGTCCTGTGATAAAAAGCCTTCTGTTTCGAGTGCCAAACCTTTCAGGAGAGCATTTTCAAGCTTTTGGCACCATTTTTGAGTGAATTGCCAAAAGTCAGATTTTTGCTGAAATTGTGACCCCGGGGCTTAGGGATTTTTTCAAAAAAATATTTTCTGCCGGTTAAGTTTTTGAGGGCTGATTTCTTGTCCTGTGATAGAAAGCCTTCTGTTTCGAGGGCCAAACCTTTCAGGGGAGCATTTTCAAGCTTTTGGCACCATTTTTGAGTGAACTGCCAGAAGTCAGATTTTTTGCTGAAATTGTGACCCCGGGGCTTAGGGATTTTTTCAAAAAAATATTTTCTGCCGGTTAAGTTTTTGAGGGCTGATTTCTTGTCCTGTGATAAAAAGCCTTCTGTTTCGAGGGCCAAAGCTTTCAGGGGAGCATTTGCAACCGGTTGGCACCATTTTTGAGTGAACTGCCAAAAGTCAGATTTTTGCTGAAATTGTGACCCCGGGGTTTAGGGATTTTTTCAAAAAAATGTTTTCTGCCGGTTAAGTTTTTGAGGGCTGATTTCTTGTCCTGTGATAAAAAGCCTTCTGTTTCGAGGGCCAAAGCTTTCAGGAGAGCATTTTCAAGCTTTTGGCACCATTTTTGAGTGAATTGCCAAAAGTCAGATTTTTGCTGAAATTGTGACCCCGGGGCTTAGGGATTTTTTCAAAAAAATATTTTCTGCCGGTTAAGTTTTTGAGGGCTGATTTCTTGTCCTGTGATAAGAAGCCTTCTGTTTCGAGTGCCAAACCTTTCAGGGGAGCATTTGCAACCGGTTGGCACCATTTTTGAGTGAACTGCCAAAAGTCAGATTTTTGCTGAAATTGTGACCCCGGGCGGGGCTTAGGGATTTTTTCAAAAAAATATTTTCTGCCGGTTAAGTTTTTGAGGGCTGATTTCTTGTCCTGTGATAAAACGCCTTCTGTTTCGAGTGCCAAACCTGTCGGGGGAGTATTTTCAAGCTTTTGGCACCATTTTTGAGTGAACTGCCAAAAGTCAGATTTTTGCTGAAATTGTGACCCCGGGGCTTAGGGATTTTTTCAAAAAAATATTTTCTGCCGGTTAAGTTTTTGAGGGCTGATTTCTTGTCCTGTGATAAAAAGCCTTCTGTTTCGAGGGGCAAAGCTTTCAGGGGAGCATTTGCAACCGGTTGGCACCATTTTTGAGTGAACTGCCAAAAGTCAGATTTTTGCTGAAATTGTGACCCCGGGGCTTAGGGATTTTTTCAAAAAAATATTTTCTGCCGGTTAAGTTTTTGAGGGCTGATTTCTTGTCCTGTGATAAAAAGCCTTCTGTTTCGAGTGCCAAACCTTTCAGGAGAGCATTTTAAAGCTTTTGGCACCATTTTTGAGTGAACTGCCAAAAGTCAGATTTTTGCTGAAATTGTGACCCCGGGGCTTAGGGATTTTTTCAAAAAAATGTTTTCTGCCGGTTAAGTTTTTGAGGGCTGATTTCTTGTCCTGTGATAGAAAGCCTTCTGTTTCGAGGGCCAAACCTTTCAGGGGAGCATTTTCAAGCTTTTGGCACCATTTTTGATTGAACTGCCAAAAGTCAGATTTTTGCTGAAATTGTGACCCCGGGGCTTAGGGATTTTTTCAAAAAAATATTTTCTGCCGGTTAAATTTTTGAGGGCTGATTTCTTGTCCTGTGATAAAAAGCCTTCTGTTTCCATCGCCAAAGCTTTCAGGGGAGCATTTGCAACCGGTTGGCACCATTTTTGAGTGAACTGCCAAAAGTCAGATTTTTGCTGAAATTGTGAACCCGGGCGGGGCTTAGGGATTTTTTCAAAAAAATATTTTCTGCCGGTTAAGTTTTTGAGGGCTGATTTCTTGTCCTGTGATAAAAAGCCTTCTGTTTCGAGGGCCAAAGCTTTCAGGGGAGCATTTTCAAGCTTTTGGCACCATTTTTGATTGAACTGCCAGAAGTCAGATTTTTGCTGAAATTGTGACCCCGGGGCTTAGGGATTTTTTCAAAAAAATATTTTCTGCCGGTTAAGTTTTTGAGGGCTGATTTCTTGTCCTGTGATAGAAAGCCTTCTGTTTCGAGTGCCAAACCTTTCAGGAGAGCATTTTCAAGCTTTTGGCACCATTTTTGAGTGAACTGCCAAAAGTCAGATTTTTGCTGAAATTGTGACCCCGGGGCTTAGGGATTTTTTCAAAAAAATATTTTCTGCCGGTTAAGTTTTTGAGGGCTGATTTCTTGTCCTGTGATAAAAAGCCTACTGTTTCCATCGCCAAAGCTTTCAGGGGAGCATTTGCAACCGGTTGGCACCATTTTTGAGTGAACTGCCAAAAGTCAGATTTTTGCTGAAATTGTGACCCTGGGGCTTAGGGATTTTTTCAAAAAAATATTTTCTGCCGGTTAAGTTTTTGAGGGCTGATTTTTTGTCCTGTGATAAAAAGCCTTCTGTTTCGAGTGCCAAACCTTTCAGGAGAGCATTTTCAAGCTTTTGGCACCATTTTTGAGTGAACTGCCAAAAGTCAGATTTTTGCTGAAATTGTGACCCCAGGGCTTAGGGATTTTTTCAAAAAAATATTTTCTGCCGGTTAAGTTTTTGAGGGCTGATTTCTTGTCCTGTGATAAAAAGCCTTCTGTTTCGAGTGCCAAACCTTTCAGCGGATCATTTTCAAGCTTTTCGCACCATTTTTGAGTGAACTGCCAAAAGTCAGATTTTTGCTGAAATTGTGACCCCGGGGCTTAGGGATTTTTTCAAAAAAATATTTTCTGCCGGTTAAGTTTTTGAGGGCTGATTTCTTGTCCTGTGATAAAAAGCCTACTGTTTCCATCGCCAAAGCTTTCAGGGGAGCATTTGCAACCGGTTGGCACCATTTTTGAGTGAACTGCCAAAAGTCAGATTTTTGCTGAAATTGTGACCCCGGGGCTTAGGGATTTTTTCAAAAAAATATTTTCTGCCGGTTAAGTTTTTGAGGGCTGATTTCTTGTCCTGTGATAAAAAGCCTTCTGTTTCCATCGCCAAAGCTTTCAGGGGAGCATTTGCAACCGGTTGGCACCATTTTTGAGTGAACTGCCAAAAGTCAGATTTTTGCTGAAATTGTGACCCCGGGCGGGGCTTAGGGATTTTTTCAAAAAAATATTTTCTGCCGGTTAAGTTTTTGAGGGCTGATTTCTTGTCCTGTGATAAAACGCCTTCTGTTTCGAGTGCCAAAGCTTTCAGGGGAGCATTTTCAAGCTTTTCGCACCATTTTTGAGTGAACTGCCAAAAGTCAGATTTTTGCTGAAATTGTGACCCCGGGGCTTAGGGATTTTTTCAAAAAAATATTTTCTGCCGGTTAAGTTTTTGAGGGCTGATTTCTTGTCCTGTGATAAAAAGCCTTCTGTTTCGAGTGCCAAACCTTTCAGGAGAGCATTTTCAAGCTTTTGGCACCATTTTTGAGTGAACTGCCAAAAGTCAGATTTTTGCTGAAATTGTGACCCCGGGGCTTAGGGATTTTTTCAAAAAAATATTTTCTGCCGGTTAAGTTTTTGAGGGCTGATTTCTTGTCCTGTGATAAAAAGCCTTCTGTTTCCATCGCCAAAGCTTTCAGGGGAGCATTTGCAACCGGTTGGCACCATTTTTGAGTGAACTGCCAAAAGTCAGATTTTTGCTGAAATTGTGACCCCGGGCGGGGCTTAGGGATTTTTTCAAAAAAATATTTTCTGCCGGTTAAGTTTTTGAGGGCTGATTTCTTGTCCTGTGATAAAACGCCTTCTGTTTCGAGTGCCAAAGCTTTCAGGGGAGCATTTTCAAGCTTTTCGCACCATTTTTGAGTGAACTGCCAAAAGTCAGATTTTTGCTGAAATTGTGACCCCGGGGCTTAGGGATTTTTTCAAAAAAATATTTTCTGCCGGTTAAGTTTTTGAGGGCTGATTTCTTGTCCTGTGATAAAAAGCCTACTGTTTCCATCGCCAAAGCTTTCAGGGGAGCATTTGCAACCGGTTGGCACCATTTTTGAGTGAACTGCCAAAAGTCAGATTTTTGCTGAAATTGTGACCCCGGGGCTTAGGGATTTTTTCAAAAAAATATTTTCTGCCGGTTAAGTTTTTGAGGGCTGATTTCTTGTCCTGTGATAAAAAGCCTTCTGTTTCGAGTGCCAAACCTTTCAGGAGAGCATTTTCAAGCTTTTGGCACCATTTTTGAGTGAACTGCCAAAAGTCAGATTTTTGCTGAAATTGTGACCCCGGGGCTTAGGGATTTTTTCAAAAAAATATTTTCTGCCGGTTAAGTTTTTGAGGGCTGATTTCTTGTCCTGTGATAAAAAGCCTTCTGTTTCCATCGCCAAAGCTTTCAGGGGAGCACTTGCAACCGGTTGGCACCATTTTTGAGTGAATTGCCAAAAGTCAGATTTTTGCTGAAATTGTGACCCCGGGGCTTAGGGATTTTTTCAAAAAAATATTTTCTGCCGGATAAGTTTTTGAGGGCTGATTTCTTGTCCTGTGATAAAAAGCCTTCTGTTTCGAGTGCCAAACCTGTCGGGGGAGCATTTTCAAGCTTTTGGCACCATTTTTGAGTGAATTGCCAAAAGTCAGATTTTTGCTGAAATTGTGACCCCGGGGCTTAGGGATTTTTTCAAAAAAATATTTTCTGCCGGTTAAGTTTTTGAGGGCTGATTTCTTGTCCTGTGAAAAAAAGCCTTCTGTTTCGAGTGCCAAACCTTTCAGGGGAGCATTTTCAAGCTTTTGGCACCATTTTTGAGTGAATTGCCAAAAGTCAGATTTTTGCTGAAATTGTGACCCCGGGGCTTAGGGATTTTTTCAAAAAAATATTTTCTGCCGGTTAAGTTTTTGAGGGCTGATTTCTTGTCCTGTGATAAAAAGCCTACTGTTTCCATCGCCAAAGCTTTCAGGGGAGCATTTGCAACCGGTTGGCACCATTTTTGAGTGAACTGCCAAAAGTCAGATTTTTGCTGAAATTGTGACCCTGGGGCTTAGGGATTTTTTCAAAAAAATATTTTCTGCCGGTTAAGTTTTTGAGGGCTGATTTTTTGTCCTGTGATAAAAAGCCTTCTGTTTCGAGTGCCAAACCTTTCAGGAGAGCATTTTCAAGCTTTTGGCACCATTTTTGAGTGAACTGCCAAAAGTCAGATTTTTGCTGAAATTGTGACCCCAGGGCTTAGGGATTTTTTCAAAAAAATATTTTCTGCCGGTTAAGTTTTTGAGGGCTGATTTCTTGTCCTGTGATAAAAAGCCTTCTGTTTCGAGTGCCAAACCTTTCAGCGGATCATTTTCAAGCTTTTCGCACCATTTTTGAGTGAACTGCCAAAAGTCAGATTTTTGCTGAAATTGTGACCCCGGGGCTTAGGGATTTTTTCAAAAAAATATTTTCTGCCGGTTAAGTTTTTGAGGGCTGATTTCTTGTCCTGTGATAAAAAGCCTACTGTTTCCATCGCCAAAGCTTTCAGGGGAGCATTTGCAACCGGTTGGCACCATTTTTGAGTGAACTGCCAAAAGTCAGATTTTTGCTGAAATTGTGACCCCGGGGCTTAGGGATTTTTTCAAAAAAATATTTTCTGCCGGTTAAGTTTTTGAGGGCTGATTTCTTGTCCTGTGATAAAAAGCCTTCTGTTTCGAGTGCCAAACCTTTCAGGAGAGCATTTTCAAGCTTTTGGCACCATTTTTGAGTGAACTGCCAAAAGTCAGATTTTTGCTGAAATTGTGACCCCGGGGCTTAGGGATTTTTTCAAAAAAATATTTTCTGCCGGTTAAGTTTTTGAGGGCTGATTTCTTGTCCTGTGATAAAAAGCCTTCTGTTTCCATCGCCAAAGCTTTCAGGGGAGCACTTGCAACCGGTTGGCACCATTTTTGAGTGAATTGCCAAAAGTCAGATTTTTGCTGAAATTGTGACCCCGGGGCTTAGGGATTTTTTCAAAAAAATATTTTCTGCCGGTTAAGTTTTTGAGGGCTGATTTCTTGTCCTGTGATAAAAAGCCTTCTGTTTCGAGGGCCAAAGCTTTCAGGGGAGCACTTGCAACCGGTTGGCACCATTTTTGAGTGAATTGCCAAAAGTCAGATTTTTGCTAAAATTGTGACCCCGGGGCTTAGGGATTTTTTCAAAAAAATATTTTCTGCCGGATAAGTTTTTGAGGGCTGATTTCTTGTCCTGTGATAAAAAGCCTTCTGTTTCGAGGGCCAAAGCTTTCAGGGGAGCATTTGCAACCGGTTGGCACCATTTTTGAGTGAACTGCCAAAAGTCAGATTTTTGCTGAAATTGTGACCCCGGGGCTTAGGGATTTTTTCAAAAAAATATTTTCTGCCGGTTAAGTTTTTGAGGGCTGATTTCTTGTCCTGTGATAAAAAGCCTTCTGTTTCGAGGGCCAAAGCTTTCAGGGGAGCATTTTCAAGCTTTTGGCACCATTTTTGAGTGAATTGCCAAAAGTCAGATTTTTGCTGAAATTGTGACCCCGAGGCTTAGGGATTTTTTCAAAAAAATATTTTCTGCCGGTTAAATGTTTGAGGGCTGGTTTCTTGTCCTGTGATAAAAAGCCTTCTGTTTCCATCGCCAAAGCTTTCAGGGGAGCATTTGCAACCGGTTGGCACCATTTTTGAGTGAACTGCCAAAAGTCAGATTTTTGCTGAAATTGTGACCCCGGGGCTTAGGGATTTTTTCAGAAAAATATTTTCTGCCGGTTAAGTTTTTGAGGGCTGATTTCTTGTCCTGTGATAAAAAGCCTTCTGTTTCGAGTGCCAAACCTTTCAGCGGATCATTTTCAAGCTTTTCGCACCATTTTTGAGTGAACTGCCAGAAGTCAGATTTTTGCTGAAATTGTGACCCCGGGGCTTAGGGATTTTTTCAAAAAAATATTTTCTGCCGGTTAAGTTTTTGAGGGCTGATTTCTTGTCCTGTGATAAAAAGCCTACTGTTTCCATCGCCAAAGCTTTCAGGGGAGCATTTTCAAGCTTTTGGCACCATTTTTGAGTGAACTGCCAAAAGTCAGATTTTTGCTGAAATTGTGACCCCGGGGCTTAGGGATTTTTTCAAAAAAATATTTTCTGCCGGTTAAGTTTTTGAGGGCTGATTTTTTGTACTGTGATAAAAAGCCTTCTGTTTCGAGGGCCAAACCTTTCAGGAGAGCATTTTCAAGCTTTTGGCACCATTTTTGAGTGAACTGCCAAAAGTCAGATTTTTGCTGAAATTGTGACCCCGGGGCTTAGGGATTTTTTCAAAACAATATTTTCTGCCGGTTAAGTTTTTGAGGGCTGATTTCTTGTCCTGTGATAAAAAGCCTTCTGTTTCGAGTGCCAAACCTTTCAGCGGATTATTTTCAAGCTTTTCGCACCATTTTTGAGTGAACTGCCAAAAGTCAGATTTTTGCTGAAATTGTGACCCCGGGGCTTAGGGATTTTTTCAACAAAATATTTTCTGCCGGTTAAGTTTTTGAGGGCTGATTTCTTGTCCTGTGATAAAAAGCCTACTGTTTCCATCGCCAAAGCTTTCAGGGGAGCATTTTCAAGCTTTTGGCACCATTTTTGAGTGAACTGCCAAAAGTCAGATTATTGCTGAAATTGTGACCCCGGGGCTTAGGGATTTTTTCAAAAAAATATTTTCTGCCGGTTAAGTTTTTGAGGGCTGATTTCTTGTCCTGTGATAAAAAGCCTTCTGTTTCCATCGCCAAAGCTTTCAGGGGAGCACTTGCAACCGGTTGGCACCATTTTTGAGTGAATTGCCAAAAGTCAGATTTTTGCTGAAATTGTGACCCCGGGGCTTAGGGATTTTTTCAAAAAAATATTTTCTGCCGGTTAAGTTTTTGAGGGCTGATTTCTTGTCCTGTGATAAAAAGCCTTCTGTTTCGAGGGCCAAAGCTTTCAGGGGAGCATTTGCAACCGGTTGGCACCATTTTTGAGTGAATTGCCAAAAGTCAGATTTTTGCTGAAATTGTGACCCCGGGGCTTAGGGATTTTTTCAAAAAAATATTTTCTGCCGGTTAAGTTTTTGAGGGCTGATTTCTTGTCCTGTGAAAAAAAGCCTTCTGTTTCGAGTGCCAAACCTGTCGGGGGAGCATTTTCAAGCTTTTGGCACCATTTTTGAGTGAATTGCCAAAAGTCAGATTTTTGCTGAAATTGTGACCCCGGGGCTTAGGGATTTTTTCAAAAAAATATTTTCTGCCGGTTAAGTTTTTGAGGGCTGATTTCTTGTCCTGTGATAAAAAGCCTAATGTTTCGAGTGCCAAACCTTTCAGGAGAGCATTTTCAAGCTTTTGGCACCATTTTTGAGTGAACTGCCAAAAGTCAGATTTTTGCTGAAATTGTGACCCCGGGGCTTAGGGATTTTTTCAAAAAAATATTTTCTGCCGGTTAAGTTTTTGAGGGCTGATTTCTTGTCCTGTGATAAAAAGCCTTCTGTTTCGAGTGCCAAACCTGTCGGGGAGCATTTTCAAGCTTTTGGCACCATTTTTGAGTGAATTGCCAAAAGTCAGATTTTTGCTGAAATTGTGACCCCGGGGCTTAGGGATTTTTTTAAAAAAATATTTTCTGCCGGATAAGTTTTTGAGGGCTGATTTCTTGTCCTGTGATAAAAAGCCTACTGTTTCCATTGCCAAAGCTTTCAGGGGAGCATTTGCAACCGGTTGGCACCATTTTTGAGTGAACTGCCAAAAGTCAGATTTTTGCTGAAATTGTGACCCCGGGGCTTAGGGATTTTTTCATAAAAATATTTTCTGCCGGTTAAGTTTTTGAGGGCTGATTTCTTGTCCTGTGATAAAAAGCCTTCTGTTTCGAGGGCCAAAGCTTTCAGGGGAGCATTTGCAACCGGTTGGCACCATTTTTGAGTGAATTGCCAAAAGTCAGATTTTTGCTGAAATTGTGACCCCGGGGCTTAGGGATTTTTTCAAAAAAATATTTTCTGCCGGTTAAGTTTTTGAGGGCTGATTTCTTGTCCTGTGAAAAAAAGCCTTCTGTTTCGAGTGCCAAACCTGTCGGGGGAGCATTTTCAAGCTTTTGGCACCATTTTTGAGTGAATTGCCAAAAGTCAGATTTTTGCTGAAATTGTGACCCCGGGGCTTAGGGATTTTTTCAAAAAAATATTTTCTGCCGGTTAAGTTTTTGAGGGCTGATTTCTTGTCCTGTGATAAAAAGCCTAATGTTTCGAGTGCCAAACCTTTCAGGAGAGCATTTTCAAGCTTTTGGCACCATTTTTGAGTGAACTGCCAAAAGTCAGATTTTTGCTGAAATTGTGACCCCGGGGCTTAGGGATTTTTTCAAAAAAATATTTTCTGCCGGTTAAGTTTTTGAGGGCTGATTTCTTGTCCTGTGATAAAAAGCCTTCTGTTTCGAGTGCCAAACCTGTCGGGGGAGCATTTTCAAGCTTTTGGCACCATTTTTGAGTGAATTGCCAAAAGTCAGATTTTTGCTGAAATTGTGACCCCGGGGCTTAGGGATTTTTTTTAAAAAATATTTTCTGCCGGATAAGTTTTTGAGGGCTGATTTCTTGTCCTGTGATAAAAAGCCTACTGTTTCCATTGCCAAAGCTTTCAGGGGAGCATTTGCAACCGGTTGGCACCATTTTTGAGTGAACTGCCAAAAGTCAGATTTTTGCTGAAATTGTGACCCCGGGGCTTAGGGATTTTTTCATAAAAATATTTTCTGCCGGATAAGTTTTTGAGGGCTGATTTCTTGTCCTGTGATAAAAAGCCTACTGTTTCCATCGCCAAAGCTTTCAGGGGAGCATTTGCAACCGGTTGGCACCATTTTTGAGTGAACTGCCAAAAGTCAGATTTTTGCTGAAATTGTGACCCCGGGGCTTAGGGATTTTTTCAAAAAAATATTTTCTGCCGGTTAAGTTTTTGAGGGCTGATTTCTTGTCCTGTGAGAAAAAGCCTACTGTTTCCATCGCCAAAGCTTTCAGGGGAGCATTTGCAACCGGTTGGCACCATTTTTGAGTGAACTGCCAAAAGTCAGATTTTTGCTGAAATTGTGACCCCGGGGCTTAGGGATTTTTTCAAAAAAATATTTTCTGCCGGTTAAGTTTTTTGAGGGCTGATTTCTTGTCCTGTGATAAAAAGCCTTCTGTTTCGAGTGCCAAACCTGTCGGGGGAGCATTTTCAAGCTTTTGGCACCATTTTTGAGTGAATTGCCAAAAGTCAGATTTTTGCTGAAATTGTGACCCCGGGGGCTTAGGGATTTTTTCAAAAAAATATTTTCTGCCGGTTAAGTTTTTGAGGGCTGATTTCTTGTCCTGTGATAAAAAGCCTTCTGTTTCGAGTGCCAAAGCTTTCAGGGGAGCATTTTCAAGCTTTTCGCACCATTTTTGAGTGAACTGCCAAAAGTCAGATTTTTGCTGAAATTGTGACCCCGGGGCTTAGGGATTTTTTCAAAAAAATATTTTCTGCCGGTTAAGTTTTTGAGGGCTGATTTCTTGTCCTGTGATAAAAAGCCTTCTGTTTCCATCGCCAAAGCATTCAGGGGAGCACTTGCAACCGGTTGGCACCATTTTTGAGTGAATTGCCAAAAGTCAGATTTTTGCTGAAATTGTGACCCCGGGGCTTAGGGATTTTTTCAAAAAAATATTTTCTGCCGGATAAGTTTTTGAGGGCTGATTTCTTGTCCTGTGATAAAAAGCCTTCTGTTTCGAGTGCCAAACCTGTTGGGGGAGCATTTTCAAGCTTTTGGCACCATTTTTGAGTGAATTGCCAAAAGTCAGATTTTTGCTGAAATTGTGACCCCGGGGCTTAGGGATTTTTTCAAAAAAATATTTTCTGCCGGTTAAGTTTTTGAGGGCTGATTTCTTGTCCTGTGATAAAAAGCCTTCTGTTTCGAGTGTCAAACCTTTCAGCGGATCATTTTCAAGCTTTTCGCACCATTTTTGAGTGAACTGCCAAAAGTCAGATTTTTGCTGAAATTGTGACCCCGGGGCTTAGGGATTTTTTCAAAAAAATATTTTCTGCCGGTCAAGTTTTTGAGGGCTGATTTCTTGTCCTGTGATAAAAAGCCTTCTGTTTCCATCGCCAAAGCTTTCAGGGGAGCACTTGCAACCGGTTGGCACCATTTTTGAGTGAATTGCCAAAAGTCAGATTTTTGCTGAAATTGTGACCCCCGGGGCTTAGGGATTTTTGCAAAAAAAAATTTTCTGCCGGATAAGTTTTTGAGGGCTGATTTCTTGTCCTGTGATAAAAAGCCTTCTGTTTCGAGTGCCAAACCTTTCAGGAGAGCATTTTCAAGCTTTTGGCACCATTTTTGAGTGAACTGCCAAAAGTCAGATTTTTGCTGAAATTGTGACCCCGGGGCTTAGGGATTTTTTCAAAAAAATATTTTCTGCCGGTTAAGTTTTTGAGGGCTGATTTCTTGTCCTGTAATAAAAAGCCTTCTGTTTCGAGTGCCAAACCTGTCGGGGGAGCATTTTCAAGCTTTTGGCACCATTTTTGAGTGAATTGCCAAAAGCCAGATTTTTGCTGAAATTGTGACCCCGGGGCTTAGGGATTTTTTCAAAAAAATATTTTCTGCCGGTTAAGTTTTTGAGAGCTGATTTCTTGTCCTGTGATAAAAAGCCTTCTGTTTCCATCGCCAAAGCTTTCAGGGGAGCATTTGCAACCGGTTGGCACCATTTTTGAGTGAACTGCCAAAAGTCAGATTTTTGCTGAAATTGTGACTCCGGGGCTTAGGGATTTTTTCAAAAAAATATTTTCTGCCGGTTAAGTTTTTGAGGGCTGATTTCTTGTCCTGTGATAAAAAGCCTTCTGTTTCCATCGCCAAAGCTTTCAGGGGAGCATTTTCAAGCTTTTGGCACCATTTTTGATTGAACTGCCAAAAGTCAGATTTTTGCTGAAATTGTGACCCCGGGGCTTAGGGATTTTTTCAAAAAAATATTTTCTGCCGGTTAAGTTTTTGAGGGCTGATTTCTTGTCCTGTGATAGAAAGCCTTCTGTTTCGAGGGCCAAACCTTTCAGGGGAGCATTTTCAAGCTTTTGGCACCATTTTTGATTGAACTGCCAGAAGTCAGATTTTTGCTGAAATTGTGACCCCGGGGCTTAGGGATTTTTTCAAAAAAATATTTTCTGCCGGTTAAATTTTTGAGGGCTGATTTCTTGTCCTGTGATAAAAAGCCTTCTGTTTCGAGGGCCAAAGCTTTCAGGGGAGCATTTGCAACCGGTTGGCACCATTTTTGAGTGAACTGCCAAAAGTCAGATTTTTGCTGAAATTGTGACCCCGGGGCTTAGGGATTTTTTCAAAAAAATGTTTTCTGCCGGTTAAGTTTTTGAGGGCTGATTTCTTGTCCTGTGATAAAAAGCCTTCTGTTTCGAGGGCCAAAGCTTTCAGGAGAGCATTTTCAAGCTTTTGGCACCATTTTTGAGTGAACTGCCAAAAGTCAGATTTTTGCTGAAATTGTGACCCCGGGGCTTAGGGATTTTTTCAAAAAAATATTTTCTGCCGGTTAAGTTTTTGAGGGCTGATTTCTTGTCCTGTAATAAAAAGCCTTCTGTTTCGAGTGCCAAACCTGTCGGGGGAGCATTTTCAAGCTTTTGGCACCATTTTTGAGTGAATTGCCAAAAGCCAGATTTTTGCTGAAATTGTGACCCCGGGGCTTAGGGATTTTTTCAAAAAAATATTTTCTGCCGGTTAAGTTTTTGAGAGCTGATTTCTTGTCCTGTGATAAAAAGCCTTCTGTTTCCATCGCCAAAGCTTTCAGGGGAGCATTTGCAACCGGTTGGCACCATTTTTGAGTGAACTGCCAAAAGTCAGATTTTTGCTGAAATTGTGACTCCGGGGCTTAGGGATTTTTTCAAAAAAATATTTTCTGCCGGTTAAGTTTTTGAGGGCTGATTTCTTGTCCTGTGATAAAAAGCCTTCTGTTTCCATCGCCAAAGCTTTCAGGGGAGCATTTTCAAGCTTTTGGCACCATTTTTGATTGAACTGCCAAAAGTCAGATTTTTGCTGAAATTGTGACCCCGGGGCTTAGGGATTTTTTCAAAAAAATATTTTCTGCCGGTTAAGTTTTTGAGGGCTGATTTCTTGTCCTGTGATAGAAAGCCTTCTGTTTCGAGGGCCAAACCTTTCAGGGGAGCATTTTCAAGCTTTTGGCACCATTTTTGATTGAACTGCCAGAAGTCAGATTTTTGCTGAAATTGTGACCCCGGGGCTTAGGGATTTTTTCAAAAAAATATTTTCTGCCGGTTAAATTTTTGAGGGCTGATTTCTTGTCCTGTGATAAAAAGCCTTCTGTTTCGAGGGCCAAAGCTTTCAGGGGAGCATTTGCAACCGGTTGGCACCATTTTTGAGTGAACTGCCAAAAGTCAGATTTTTGCTGAAATTGTGACCCCGGGGCTTAGGGATTTTTTCAAAAAAATGTTTTCTGCCGGTTAAGTTTTTGAGGGCTGATTTCTTGTCCTGTGATAAAAAGCCTTCTGTTTCGAGGGCCAAAGCTTTCAGGAGAGCATTTTCAAGCTTTTGGCACCATTTTTGAGTGAATTGCCAAAAGTCAGATTTTTGCTGAAATTGTGACCCCGGGGCTTAGGGATTTTTTCAAAAAAATATTTTCTGCCGGTTAAGTTTTTGAGGGCTGATTTCTTGTCCTGTGATAAAAAGCCTACTGTTTCCATCGCCAAAGCTTTCAGGGGAGCATTTGCAACCGGTTGGCACCATTTTTGAGTGAACTGCCAAAAGTCAGATTTTTGCTGAAATTGTGACCCCGGGGCTTAGGGATTTTTTCAAAAAAATATTTTCTGCCGGTTAAGTTTTTGAGGGCTGATTTCTTGTCCTGTGATAAAAAGCCTTCTGTTTCGAGTGCCAAACCTTTCAGGAGAGCATTTTCAAGCTTTTGGCACCATTTTTGAGTGAACTGCCAAAAGTCAGATTTTTGCTGAAATTGTGACCCCGGGGCTTAGGGATTTTTTCAAAAAAATATTTTCTGCCGGTTAAGTTTTTGAGGGCTGATTTCTTGTCCTGTGATAAAAAGCCTTCTGTTTCCATCGCCAAAGCTTTCAGGGGAGCACTTGCAACCGGTTGGCACCATTTTTGAGTGAATTGCCAAAAGTCAGATTTTTGCTGAAATTGTGACCCCGGGGCTTAGGGATTTTTTCAAAAAAATATTTTCTGCCGGATAAGTTTTTGAGGGCTGATTTCTTGTCCTGTGATAAAAAGCCTTCTGTTTCGAGTGCCAAACCTGTCGGGGGAGCATTTTCAAGCTTTTGGCACCATTTTTGAGTGAATTGCCAAAAGTCAGATTTTTGCTGAAATTGTGACCCCGGGGCTTAGGGATTTTTTCAAAAAAATATTTTCTGCCGGTTAAGTTTTTGAGGGCTGATTTCTTGTCCTGTGAAAAAAAGCCTTCTGTTTCGAGTGCCAAACCTTTCAGGGGAGCATTTTCAAGCTTTTGGCACCATTTTTGAGTGAATTGCCAAAAGTCAGATTTTTGCTGAAATTGTGACCCCGGGGCTTAGGGATTTTTTCAAAAAAATATTTTCTGCCGGTTAAGTTTTTGAGGGCTGATTTCTTGTCCTGTGATAAAAAGCCTTCTGTTTCCATCGCCAAAGCTTTCAGGGGAGCACTTGCAACCGGTTGGCACCATTTTTGAGTGAACTGCCAAAAGTCAGATTTTTGCTGAAATTGTGACCCCGGGGCTTAGGGATTTTTTCAAAAAAATATTTTCTGCCGGTTAAGTTTTTGAGGGCTGATTTCTTGTCCTGTGATAAAAAGCCTTCTGTTTCGAGGGCCAAAGCTTTCAGGGGAGCATTTTCAAGCTTTTGGCACCATTTTTGAGTGAATTGCCAAAAGTCAGATTTTTGCTGAAATTGTGACCCCGGGGCTTAGGGATTTTTTCAAAAAAATATTTTCTGCCGGTTAAGTGTTTGAGGGCTGATTTCTTGTCCTGTGATAAAAAGCCTTCTGTTTCCATCGCCAAAGCTTTCAGGGGAGCATTTGCAACCGGTTGGCACCATTTTTGAGTGAACTGCCAAAAGTCAGATTTTTGCTGAAATTGTGACCCCGGGGCTTAGGGATTTTTTCAGAAAAATATTTTCTGCCGGTTAAGTTTTTGAGGGCTGATTTCTTGTCCTGTGATAAAAAGCCTTCTGTTTCTAGTGCCAAACCTTTCAGCGGATCATTTTCAAGCTTTTCGCACCATTTTTGAGTGAACTGCCAAAAGTCAGATTTTTGCTGAAATTGTGACCCCGGGGCTTAGGGATTTTTTCAAAAAAATATTTTCTGCCGGTTAAGTTTTTGAGGGCTGATTTCTTGTCCTGTGATAAAAAGCCTACTTTTTCCATCGCCAAAGCTTTCAGAGGAGCATTTGCAACCGGTTGGCACCATTTTTGAGTGAACTGCCAAAAGTCAGATTTTTGCTGAAATTGTGACCCTGGGGCTTAGGGATTTTTTCAAAAAAATATTTTCTGCCGGTTAAGTTTTTGAGGGCTGATTTTTTGTCCTGTGATAAAAAGCCTTCTGTTTCGAGTGCCAAACCTTTCAGGAGAGCATTTTCAAGCTTTTGGCACCATTTTTGAGTGAACTGCCAAAAGTCAGATTTTTGCTGAAATTGTGACCCCAGGGCTTAGGGATTTTTTCAAAAAAATATTTTCTGCCGGTTAAGTTTTTGAGGGCTGATTTCTTGTCCTGTGATAAAAAGCCTTCTGTTTCGAGTGCCAAACCTTTCAGCGGATCATTTTCAAGCTTTTCGCACCATTTTTGAGTGAACTGCCAAAAGTCAGATTTTTGCTGAAATTGTGACCCCGGGGCTTAGGGATTTTTTCAAAAAAATATTTTCTGCCGGTTAAGTTTTTGAGGGCTGATTTCTTGTCCTGTGATAAAAAGCCTACTGTTTCCATCGCCAAAGCTTTCAGGGGAGCATTTGCATCCGGTTGGCACCATTTTTGAGTGAACTGCCAAAAGTCAGATTTTTGCTGAAATTGTGACCCCGGGGCTTAGGGATTTTTTCAAAAAAATATTTTCTGCCGGTTAAGTTTTTGAGGGCTGATTTCTTGTCCTGTGATAAAAAGCCTTCTGTTTCGAGTGCCAAACCTTTCAGGAGAGCATTTTCAAGCTTTTGGCACCATTTTTGAGTGAACTGCCAAAAGTCAGATTTTTGCTGAAATTGTGACCCCGGGGCTTAGGGATTTTTTCAAAAAAATATTTTCTGCCGGTTAAGTTTTTGAGGGCTGATTTCTTGTCCTGTGATAAAAAGCCTTCTGTTTCCATCGCCAAAGCTTTCAGGGGAGCACTTGCAACCGGTTGGCACCATTTTTGAGTGAATTGCCAAAAGTCAGATTTTTGCTGAAATTGTGACCCCCGGGGCTTAGGGATTTTTTCAAAAAAATATTTTCTGCCGGTTAAGTTTTTGAGGGCTGATTTCTTGTCCTGTGATAAAAAGCCTTCTGTTTCGAGGGCCAAAGCTTTCAGGGGAGCACTTGCAACCGGTTGGCACCATTTTTGAGTGAATTGCCAAAAGTCAGATTTTTGCTAAAATTGTGACCCCGGGGCTTAGGGATTTTTTCAAAAAAATATTTTCTGCCGGATAAGTTTTTGAGGGCTGATTTCTTGTCCTGTGATAAAAAGCCTTCTGTTTCGAGGGCCAAAGCTTTCAGGGGAGCATTTGCAACCGGTTGGCACCATTTTTGAGTGAACTGCCAAAAGTCAGATTTTTGCTGAAATTGTGACCCCGGGGCTTAGGGATTTTTTCAAAAAAATATTTTCTGCCGGTTAAGTTTTTGAGGGCTGATTTCTTGTCCTGTGATAAAAAGCCTTCTGTTTCGAGGGCCTAAGCTTTCAGGGGAGCATTTTCAAGCTTTTGGCACCATTTTTGAGTGAATTGCCAAAAGTCAGATTTTTGCTGAAATTGTGACCCCGGGGCTTAGGGATTTTTTCAAAAAAATATTTTCTGCCGGTTAAATGTTTGAGGGCTGGTTTCTTGTCCTGTGATAAAAAGCCTTCTGTTTCCATCGCCAAAGCTTTCAGGGGAGCATTTGCAACCGGTTGGCACCATTTTTGAGTGAACTGCCAAAAGTCAGATTTTTGCTGAAATTGTGACCCCGGGGCTTAGGGATTTTTTCAGAAAAATATTTTCTGCCGGTTAAGTTTTTGAGGGCTGATTTCTTGTCCTGTGATAAAAAGCCTTCTGTTTCGAGTGCCAAACCTTTCAGCGGATCATTTTCAAGCTTTTCGCACCATTTTTGAGTGAACTGCCAGAAGTCAGATTTTTGCTGAAATTGTGACCCCGGGGCTTAGGGATTTTTTCAAAAAAATATTTTCTGCCGGTTAAGTTTTCGAGGGCTGATTTCTTGTCCTGTGATAAAAAGCCTACTGTTTCCATCGCCAAAGCTTTCAGGGGAGCATTTGCAACCGGTTGGCACCATTTTTGAGTGAACTGCCAAAAGTCAGATTTTTGCTGAAATTGTGACCCCGGGGCTTAGGGATTTTTTCAAAAAAATATTTTCTGCCGGTTAAGTTTTTGAGGGCTGATTTTTTGTACTGTGATAAAAAGCCTTCTGTTTCGAGGGCCAAACCTTTCAGGAGAGCATTTTCAAGCTTTTGGCACCATTTTTGAGTGAACTGCCAAAAGTCAGATTTTTGCTGAAATTGTGACCCCGGGGCTTAGGGATTTTTTCAAAACAATATTTTCTGCCGGTTAAGTTTTTGAGGGCTGATTTCTTGTCCTGTGATAAAAAGCCTTCTGTTTCGAGTGCCAAACCTTTCAGCGGATCATTTTCAAGCTTTTCGCACCATTTTTGAGTGAACTGCCAAAAGTCAGATTTTTGCTGAAATTGTGACCCCGGGGCTTAGGGATTTTTTCAACAAAATATTTTCTGCCGGTTAAGTTTTTGAGGGCTGATTTCTTGTCCTGTGATAAAAAGCCTACTGTTTCCATCGCCAAAGCTTTCAGGGGAGCATTTTCAAGCTTTTGGCACCATTTTTGAGTGAACTGCCAAAAGTCAGATTTTTGCTGAAATTGTGACCCCGGGGCTTAGGGATTTTTTCAAAAAAATATTTTCTGCCGGTTAAGTTTTTGAGGGCTGATTTCTTGTCCTGTGATAAAAAGCCTTCTGTTTCCATCGCCAAAGCTTTCAGGGGAGCATTTTCAAGCTTTTGGCACCATTTTTGAGTGAATTGCCAAAAGTCAGATTTTTGCTGAAATTGTGACCCCGGGGCTTAGGGATTTTTTCAAAAAAATATTTTCTGCCGGTTAAGTTTTTGAGGGCTGATTTCTTGTCCTGTGATAAAAAGCCTACTGTTTCCATCGCCAAAGCTTTCAGGGGAGCATTTGCAACCGGTTGGCACCATTTTTGAGTGAACTGCCAAAAGTCAGATTTTTGCTGAAATTGTGACCCCGGGGCTTAGGGATTTTTTCAAAAAAATATTTTCTGCCGGTTAAGTTTTTGAGGGCTGATTTCTTGTCCTGTGATAAAAAGCCTTCTGTTTCGAGTGCCAAACCTTTCAGGAGAGCATTTTCAAGCTTTTGGCACCATTTTTGAGTGAACTGCCAAAAGTCAGATTTTTGCTGAAATTGTGACCCCGGGGCTTAGGGATTTTTTCAAAAAAATATTTTCTGCCGGTTAAGTTTTTGAGGGCTGATTTCTTGTCCTGTGATAAAAAGCCTTCTGTTTCCATCGCCAAAGCTTTCAGGGGAGCACTTGCAACCGGTTGGCACCATTTTTGAGTGAATTGCCAAAAGTCAGATTTTTGCTGAAATTGTGACCCCGGGGCTTAGGGATTTTTTCAAAAAAATATTTTCTGCCGGTTAAGTTTTTGAGGGCTGATTTCTTGTCCTGTGATAAAAAGCCTTCTGTTTCGAGGGCCAAAGCTTTCAGGGGAGCACTTGCAACCGGTTGGCACCATTTTTGAGTGAATTGCCAAAAGTCAGATTTTTGCTAAAATTGTGACCCCGGGGCTTAGGGATTTTTTCAAAAAAATATTTTCTGCCGGATAAGTTTTTGAGGGCTGATTTCTTGTCCTGTGATAAAAAGCCTTCTGTTTCGAGGGCCAAAGCTTTCAGGGGAGCATTTGCAACCGGTTGGCACCATTTTTGAGTGAACTGCCAAAAGTCAGATTTTTGCTGAAATTGTGACCCCGGGGCTTAGGGATTTTTTCAAAAAAATATTTTCTGCCGGTTAAGTTTTTGAGGGCTGATTTCTTGTCCTGTGATAAAAAGCCTTCTGTTTCGAGGGCCAAAGCTTTCAGGGGAGCATTTTCAAGCTTTTGGCACCATTTTTGAGTGAATTGCCAAAAGTCAGATTTTTGCTGAAATTGTGACCCCGGGGCTTAGGGATTTTTTCAAAAAAATATTTTCTGCCGGTTAAATGTTTGAGGGCTGGTTTCTTGTCCTGTGATAAAAAGCCTTCTGTTTCCATCGCCAAAGCTTTCAGGGGAGCACTTGCAACCGGTTGGCACCATTTTTGAGTGAATTGCCAAAAGTCAGATTTTTGCTGAAATTGTGACCCCGGGGCTTAGGGATTTTTTCAAAAAAATATTTTCTGCCGGTTAAGTTTTTGAGGGCTGATTTCTTGTCCTGTGATAAAAAGCCTTCTGTTTCGAGGGCCAAAGCTTTCAGGGGAGCATTTGCAACCGGTTGGCACCATTTTTGAGTGAATTGCCAAAAGTCAGATTTTTGCTGAAATTGTGACCCCGGGGCTTAGGGATTTTTTCAAAAAAATATTTTCTGCCGGTTAAGTTTTTGAGGGCTGATTTATTGTCCTGTGAAAAAAAGCCTTCTGTTTCGAGTGCCAAACCTGTCGGGGGAGCATTTTCAAGCTTTTGGCACCATTTTTGAGTGAATTGCCAAAAGTCAGATTTTTGCTGAAATTGTGACCCCGGGGCTTAGGGATTTTTTCAAAAAAATATTTTCTGCCGGTTAAGTTTTTGAGGGCTGATTTCTTGTCCTGTGATAAAAAGCCTAATGTTTCGAGTGCCAAACCTTTCAGGAGAGCATTTTCAAGCTTTTGGCACCATTTTTGAGTGAACTGCCAAAAGTCAGATTTTTGCTGAAATTGTGACCCCGGGGCTTAGGGATTTTTTCAAAAAAATATTTTCTGCCGGTTAAGTTTTTGAGGGCTGATTTCTTGTCCTGTGATAAAAAGCCTTCTGTTTCGAGTGCCAAACCTGTCGGGGGAGCATTTTCAAGCTTTTGGCACCATTTTTGAGTGAATTGCCAAAAGTCAGATTTTTGCTGAAATTGTGACCCCGGGGCTTAGGGATTTTTTTAAAAAAATATTTTATGCCGGATAAGTTTTTGAGGGCTGATTTCTTGTCCTGTGATAAAAAGCCTACTGTTTCCATCGCCAAAGCTTTCAGGGGAGCATTTGCAACCGGTTGGCACCATTTTTGAGTGAACTGCCAAAAGTCAGATTTTTGCTGAAATTGTGACCCCGGGGCTTAGGGATTTTTTCATAAAAATATTTTCTGCCGGATAAGTTTTTGAGGGCTGATTTCTTGTCCTGTGATAAAAAGCCTACTGTTTCCATCGCCAAAGCTTTCAGGGGAGCATTTGCAACCGGTTGGCACCATTTTTGAGTGAACTGCCAAAAGTCAGATTTTTGCTGAAATTGTGACCCCGGAGCTTAGGGATTTTTTTAAAAAATTATTTTCTGCCGGTTAAGTTTTTGAGGGCTGATTTCTTGTCCTGTGATAAAAAGCCTTCTGTTTCGAGTGCCAAACCTTTCAGGAGAGCATTTTCAAGCTTTTGGCACCATTTTTGAGTGAACTGCCAAAAGTCAGATTTTTGCTGAAATTGTGACCCCGGGGCTTAGGGATTTTTTCAAAAAAATATTTTCTGCCGGTTAAGTTTTTGAGGGCTGATTTCTTGTCCTGTGATAAAAAGCCTTCTGTTTCGAGTGCCAAACCTGTCGGGGGAGCATTTTCAAGCTTTTGGCACCATTTTTGAGTGAATTGCCAAAAGTCAGATTTTTGCTGAAATTGTGACCCCGGGGCTTAGGGATTTTTTCAAAAAAATATTTTCTGCCGGTTAAGTTTTTGAGGGCTGATTTCTTGTCCTGTGATAAAAAGCCTTCTGTTTCGAGTGCCAAAGCTTTCAGGGGAGCATTTTCAAGCTTTTCGCACCATTTTTGAGTGAACTGCCAAAAGTCAGATTTTTGCTGAAATTGTGACCCCGGGGCTTAGGGATTTTTTCAAAAAAATATTTTCTGCCGGTTAAGTTTTTGAGGGCTGATTTCTTGTCCTGTGATAAAAAGCCTTCTGTTTCGAGTGCCAAACCTGTCGGGGGGGCATTTTCAAGCTTTTGGCACCATTTTTGAGTGAATTGCCAAAAGTCAGATTTTTGCTGAAATTGTGACCCCGGGGCTTAGGGATTTTTTTAAAAAAATATTTTCTGCCGGATAAGTTTTTGAGGGCTGATTTCTTGTCCTGTGATAAAAAGCCTACTGTTTCCATCGCCAAAGCTTTCAGGGGAGCATTTGCAACCGGTTGGCACCATTTTTGAGTGAACTGCCAAAAGTCAGATTTTTGCTGAAATTGTGACCCCGGGGCTTAGGGATTTTTTCATAAAAATATTTTCTGCCGGATAAGTTTTTGAGGGCTGATTTCTTGTCCTGTGATAAAAAGCCTACTGTTTCCATCGCCAAAGCTTTCAGGGGAGCATTTGCAACCGGTTGGCACCATTTTTGAGTGAACTGCCAAAAGTCAGATTTTTGCTGAAATTGTGACCCCGGAGATTAGGGATTTTTTAAAAAAATTATTTTCTGCCGGTTAAGTTTTTGAGGGCTGATTTCTTGTCCTGTGATAAAAAGCCTTCTGTTTCGAGTGCCAAAGCTTTCAGGGGAGCATTTTCAAGCTTTTCGCACCATTTTTGAGTGAACTGCCAAAAGTCAGATTTTTGCTGAAATTGTGACCCCGGGGCTTAGGGATTTTTTCAAAAAAATATTTTCTGCCGGTTAAGTTTTTGAGGGCTGATTTCTTGTCCTGTGATAAAAAGCCTTCTGTTTCCATCGCCAAAGCATTCAGGGGAGCACTTGCAACCGGTTGGCACCATTTTTGAGTGAATTGCCAAAAGTCAGATTTTTGCTGAAATTGTGACCCCGGGGCTTAGGGATTTTTTCAAAAAAATATTTTCTGCCGGATAAGTTTTTGAGGGCTGATTTCTTGTCCTGTGATAAAAAGCCTTCTGTTTCGAGTGCCAAACCTGTTGGGGGAGCATTTTCAAGCTTTTGGCACCATTTTTGAGTGAATTGCCAAAAGTCAGATTTTTGCTGAAATTGTGACCCCGGGGCTTAGGGATTTTTTCAAAAAAATATTTTCTGCCGGTTAAGTTTTTGAGGGCTGATTTCTTGTCCTGTGATAAAAAGCCTTCTGTTTCGAGTGTCAAACCTTTCAGCGGATCATTTTCAAGCTTTTCGCACCATTTTTGAGTGAACTGCCAAAAGTCAGATTTTTGCTGAAATTGTGACCCCGGGGCTTAGGGATTTTTTCAAAAAAATATTTTCTGCCGGTCAAGTTTTTGAGGGCTGATTTCTTGTCCTGTGATAAAAAGCCTTCTGTTTCCATCGCCAAAGCTTTCAGGGGAGCACTTGCAACCGGTTGGCACCATTTTTGAGTGAATTGCCAAAAGTCAGATTTTTGCTGAAATTGTGACCCCGGGGCTTAGGGATTTTTGCAAAAAAAAATTTTCTGCCGGATAAGTTTTTGAGGGCTGATTTCTTGTCCTGTGATAAAAAGCCTTCTGTTTCGAGTGCCAAACCTTTCAGGAGAGCATTTTCAAGCTTTTGGCACCATTTTTGAGTGAACTGCCAAAAGTCAGATTTTTGCTGAAATTGTGACCCCGGGGCTTAGGGATTTTTTCAAAAAATATTTTCTGCCGGTTAAGTTTTTGAGGGCTGATTTCTTGTCCTGTAATAAAAAGCCTTCTGTTTCGAGTGCCAAACCTGTCGGGGGAGCATTTTCAAGCTTTTGGCACCATTTTTGAGTGAATTGCCAAAAGCCAGATTTTTGCTGAAATTGTGACCCCGGGGCTTAGGGATTTTTTCAAAAAAATATTTTCTGCCGGTTAAGTTTTTGAGAGCTGATTTCTTGTCCTGTGATAAAAAGCCTTCTGTTTCGAGTGTCAAACCTTTCAGCGGATCATTTTCAAGCTTTTCGCACCATTTTTGAGTGAACTGCCAAAAGTCAGATTTTTGCTGAAATTGTGACCCCGGGGCTTAGGGATTTTTTCAAAAAAATATTTTCTGCCGGTCAAGTTTTTGAGGGCTGATTTCTTGTCCTGTGATAAAAAGCCTTCTGTTTCCATCGCCAAAGCTTTCAGGGGAGCACTTGCAACCGGTTGGCACCATTTTTGAGTGAATTGCCAAAAGTCAGATTTTTGCTGAAATTGTGACCCCGGGGCTTAGGGATTTTTGCAAAAAAAAATTTTCTGCCGGATAAGTTTTTGAGGGCTGATTTCTTGTCCTGTGATAAAAAGCCTTCTGTTTCGAGTGCCAAACCTTTCAGGAGAGCATTTTCAAGCTTTTGGCACCATTTTTGAGTGAACTGCCAAAAGTCAGATTTTTGCTGAAATTGTGACCCCGGGGCTTAGGGATTTTTTCAAAAAAATATTTTCTGCCGGTTAAGTTTTTGAGGGCTGATTTCTTGTCCTGTAATAAAAAGCCTTCTGTTTCGAGTGCCAAACCTGTCGGGGGAGCATTTTCAAGCTTTTGGCACCATTTTTGAGTGAATTGCCAAAAGCCAGATTTTTGCTGAAATTGTGACCCCGGGGCTTAGGGATTTTTTCAAAAAAATATTTTCTGCCGGTTAAGTTTTTGAGAGCTGATTTCTTGTCCTGTGATAAAAAGCCTTCTGTTTCCATCGCCAAAGCTTTCAGGGGAGCATTTGCAACCGGTTGGCACCATTTTTGAGTGAACTGCCAAAAGTCAGATTTTTGCTGAAATTGTGACTCAGGGGCTTAGGGATTTTTTCAAAAAAATATTTTCTGCCGGTTAAGTTTTTGAGGGCTGATTTCTTGTCCTGTGATAAAAAGCCTTCTGTTTCCATCGCCAAAGCTTTCAGGGGAGCACTTGCAACCGGTTGGCACCATTTTTGAGTGAATTGCCAAAAGTCAGATTTTTGCTGAAATTGTGACCCCGGGGCTTAGGGATTTTTGCAAAAAAAAAATTTCTGCCGGATAAGTTTTTGAGGGCTGATTTCTTGTCCTGTGATAAAAAGCCTTCTGTTTCGAGTGCCAAACCTTTCAGGAGAGCATTTTCAAGCTTTTGGCACCATTTTTGAGTGAACTGCCAAAAGTCAGATTTTTGCTGAAATTGTGACCCCGGGGCTTAGGGATTTTTTCAAAAAAATATTTTCTGCCGGTTAAGTTTTTGAGGGCTGATTTCTTGTCCTGTGATAAAAAGCCTTCTGTTTCGAGTGCCAAACCTGTCGGGGGAGCATTTTCAAGCTTTTGGCACCATTTTTGAGTGAATTGCCAAAAGTCAGATTTTTGCTGAAATTGTGACCCCGGGGCTTAGGGATTTTTTCAAAAAAATATTTTCTGCCGGTTAAGTTTTTGAGAGCTGATTTCTTGTCCTGTGATAAAAAGCCTTCTGTTTCCATCGCCAAAGCTTTCAGGGGAGCATTTGCAACCGGTTGGCACCATTTTTGAGTGAACTGCCAAAAGTCAGATTTTTGCTGAAATTGTGACTCCGGGGCTTAGGGATTTTTCCAAAAAAATATTTTCTGCCGGTTAAGTTTTTGAGGGCTGATTTCTTGTCCTGTGATAAAAAGCCTTCTGTTTCCATCGCCAAAGCTTTCAGGGGAGCATTTGCAGCCGGTTGGCACCATTTTTGAGTGAACTGCCAAAAGTCAGATTTTTGCTGAAATTGTGACTCCGGGGCTTAGGGATTTTTTCAAAAAAATATTTTCTGCCGGTTAAGTTTTTGAGGGCTGATTTCTTGTCCTGTGATAAAAAGCCTTCTGTTTCGAGTGCCAAAGCTTTCAGGGGAGCATTTTCAAGCTTTTCGCACCATTTTTGAGTGAACTGCCAAAAGTCAGATTTTTGCTGAAATTGTGACCCCTTGGCTTAGGGATTTTTTCAAAAAAATATTTTCTGCCGGTTAAGTTTTTGAGGGCTGATTTCTTGTCCTGTGATAAAAAGCCTTCTGTTTCGAGGGCCAAAGCTTTCAGGGGAGCATTTTCAAGCTTTTGGCACCATTTTTGAGTGAATTGCCAAAAGTCAGATTTTTGCTGAAATTGTGACCCCGGGGCTTAGGGATTTTTTCAAAAAAATATTTTCTGCCGGTTAAGTTTTTGAGGGCTGATTTCTTGTCCTGTGATAAAAAGCCTTCTGTTTCGAGTGCCAAACCTTTCAGGAGAGCATTTTCAAGCTTTTGGCACCATTTTTGAGTGAACTGCCAAAAGTCAGATTTTTGCTGAAATTGTGACCCCGGGGCTTAGGGATTTTTTCAAAAAAATATTTTCTGCCGGTTAAGTTTTTGAGGGCTGATTTCTTGTCCTGTGATAAAAAGCCTTCTGTTTCCATCGACAAAGCTTTCAGGGGAGCACTTGCAACCGGTTGGCACCATTTTTGAGTGAATTGCCAAAAGTCAGATTTTTGCTGAAATTGTGACCCCGGGGCTTAGGGATTTTTTCAAAAAAATATTTTCTGCCGGATAAGTTTTTGAGGGCTGATTTTTGTCCTGTGATAAAAAGCCTTCTGTTTCGAGTGCCAAACCTGTCGGGGGAGCATTTTCAAGCTTTTGGCACCATTTTTGAGTGAATTGCCAAAAGTCAGATTTTTGCTGAAATTGTGACCCCGGGGCTTAGGGATTTTTTCAAAAAAATATTTTCTGCCGGTTAAGTGTTTGAGGGCTGATTTCTTGTCCTGTGATAAAAAGCCTTCTGTTTCCATCGCCAAAGCTTTCAGGGGAGCATTTGCAACCGGTTGGCACCATTTTTGAGTGAACTGCCAAAAGTCAGATTTTTGCTGAAATTGTGACCCCGGGGCTTAGGGATTTTTTCAAAAAAATATTTTCTGCCGGTTAAGTTTTTGAGGGCTGATTTCTTGTCCTGTGATAAAAAGCCTTCTGTTTCCATCGCCAAAGCTTTCAGGGGAGCACTTGCAACCGGTTGGCACCATTTTTGAGTGAATTGCCAAAAGTCAGATTTTTGCTGAAATTGTGACCCCGGGGCTTAGGGATTTTTTCAAAAAAATATTTTCTGCCGGTTAAGTTTTTGAGGGCTGATTTCTTGTCCTGTGATAAAAAGCCTTCTGTTTCGAGTGCCAAACCTTTCAGGAGAGCATTTTCAAGCTTTTGGCACCATTTTTGAGTGAACTGCCAAAAGTCAGATTTTTGCTGAAATTGTGACCCCGGGGCTTAGGGATTTTTTCAAAAAAATATTTTCTGCCGGTTAAGTGTTTGAGGGCTGATTTCTTGTCCTGTGATAAAAAGCCTTCTGTTTCCATCGCCAAAGCTTTCAGGGGAGCATTTTCAAGCTTTTGGCACCATCTTTGAGTGAACTGCCAAAAGTCAGATTTTTGCTGAAATTGTGACCCCGGGGCTTAGGGATTTTTTCAGAAAAATATTTTCTGCCGGTTAAGTTTTTGAGGGCTGATTTCTTGTCCTGTGATAAAAAGCCTTCTGTTTCGAGTGCCAAACCTGTCGGGGGAGCATTTTCAAGCTTTTGGCACCATTTTTGAGTGAATTGCCAAAAGTCAGATTTTTGCTGAAATTGTGACCCCGGGGCTTAGGGATTTTTTCAAAAAAATATTTTCTGCCGGTTAAGTGTTTGAGGGCTGATTTCTTGTCCTGTGATAAAAAGCCTTCTGTTTCCATCGCCAAAGCTTTCAGGGGAGCATTTGCAACCGGTTGGCACCATTTTTGAGTGAACTGCCAAAAGTCAGATTTTTGCTGAAATTGTGACCCCGGGGCTTAGGGATTTTTTCAAAAAAATATTTTCTGCCGGTTAAGTTTTTGAGGGCTGATTTCTTGTCCTGTGATAAAAAGCCTTCTGTTTCCATCGCCAAAGCTTTCAGGGGAGCACTTGCAACCGGTTGGCACCATTTTTGAGTGAATTGCCAAAAGTCAGATTTTTGCTGAAATTGTGACCCCGGGGCTTAGGGATTTTTTCAAAAAAATATTTTCTGCCGGATAAGTTTTTGAGGGCTGATTTCTTGTCCTGTGATAAAAAGCCTTCTGTTTCGAGTGCCAAACCTGTCGGGGGAGCATTTTCAAGCTTTTGGCACCATTTTTGAGTGAATTGCCAAAAGTCAGATTTTTGCTGAAATTGTGACCCCGGGGCTTAGGGATTTTTTCAAAAAAATATTTTCTGCCGGTTAAGTTTTTGAGGGCTGATTTCTTGTCCTGTGATAAAAAGCCTTCTGTTTCGAGTGCCAAACCTTTCAGGAGAGCATTTTCAAGCTTTTGGCACCATTTTTGAGTGAACTGCCAAAAGTCAGATTTTTGCTGAAATTGTGACCCCGGGGCTTAGGGATTTTTTCAAAAAAATATTTTCTGCCGGTTAAGTGTTTGAGGGCTGATTTCTTGTCCTGTGATAAAAAGCCTTCTGTTTCCATCGCCAAAGCTTTCAGGGGAGCATTTTCAAGCTTTTGGCACCATCTTTGAGTGAACTGCCAAAAGTCAGATTTTTGCTGAAATTGTGACCCCGGGGCTTAGGGATTTTTTCAGAAAAATATTTTCTGCCGGTTAAGTTTTTGAGGGCTGATTTCTTGTCCTGTGATAAAAAGCCTTCTGTTTCGAGTGCCAAACCTTTCAGCGGATCATTTTCAAGCTTTTCGCACCATTTTTGAGTGAACTGCCAAAAGCCAGATTTTTGCTGAAATTGTGACCCCGGGGCTTAGGGATTTTTTCAAAAAAATATTTTCTGCCGGTTAAGTTTTTGAGGGTTGATTTCTTGTCCTATGATAAAAAGCCTACTGTTTCCATCGCCAAAGCTTTCAGGGGAGCATTTGCAACCGGTTGGCACCATTTTTGAGTGAACTGCCAAAAGTCAGATTTTTGCTGAAATTGTGACCCCGGGGCTTAGGGGTTTTTTCAAAAAAATATTTTCTGCCGGTTAAGTTTTTGAGGGCTGTTTTCTTGTCCTGTGATAAAAAGCCTTCTGTTTCGAGTGCCAAACCTGTCGGGGGAGCATTTTCAAGCTTTTGGCACCATTTTTGAGTGAATTGCCAAAAGTCAGATTTTTGCTGAAATTGTGACCCCGGGGCTTAGGGATTTTTTCAAAAAAATATTTTCTGCCGGTTAAGTTTTTGAGGGCTGATTTCTTGTCCTGTGAAAAAAAGCCTTCTGTTTCGAGTGCCAAACCTGTCGGGGGAGCATTTTCAAGCTTTTGGCACCATTTTTGAGTGAATTGCCAAAAGTCAGATTTTTGCTGAAATTGTGACCCCGGGGCTTAGGGATTTTTTCAAAAAAATATTTTTTGCGGGTTAAGTTTTTGAGGGCTGATTTCTTCTCCTGTGATAAAAAGCCTTCTGTTTCCATCGCCAAAGCTTTCAGGGGAGCATTTGCAACCGGTTGGCACCATTTTTGAGTGAACTGCCAAAAGTCAGATTTTTGCTGAAATTGTGACTCCGGGGCTTAGGGATTTTTTCAATAAAATATTTTCTGCCGGTTAAGTTTTTGAGGGCTGATTTCTTGTCCTGTGATAAAAAGCCTTCTGTTTCCATCGCCAAAGCTTTCAGGGGAGCACTTGCAACCGGTTGGCACCATTTTTGAGTGAATTGCCAAAAGTCAGATTTTTGCTGAAATTGTGACCCCGGGGCTTAGGGATTTTTGCAAAAAAAAATTTTCTGCCGGATAAGTTTTTGAGGGCTGATTTCTTGTCCTGTGATAAAAAGCCTTCTGTTTCGAGTGCCAAACCTTTCAGGAGAGCATTTTCAAGCTTTTGGCACCATTTTTGAGTGAACTGCCAAAAGTCAGATTTTTGCTGAAATTGTGACCCCGGGGCTTAGGGATTTTTTCAAAAAAATATTTTCTGCCGGTTAAGTTTTTGAGGGCTGATTTCTTGTCCTGTAATAAAAAGCCTTCTGTTTCGAGTGCCAAACCTGTCGGGGGAGCATTTTCAAGCTTTTGGCACCATTTTTGAGTGAATTGCCAAAAGCCAGATTTTTGCTGAAATTGTGACCCCGGGGCTTAGGGATTTTTTCAAAAAAATATTTTCTGCCGGTTAAGTTTTTGAGAGCTGATTTCTTGTCCTGTGATAAAAAGCCTTCTGTTTCCATCGCCAAAGCTTTCAGGGGAGCATTTGCAACCGGTTGGCACCATTTTTGAGTGAACTGCCAAAAGTCAGATTTTTGCTGAAATTGTGACTCAGGGGCTTAGGGATTTTTTCAAAAAAATATTTTCTGCCGGTTAAGTTTTTGAGGGCTGATTTCTTGTCCTGTGATAAAAAGCCTTCTGTTTCCATCGCCAAAGCTTTCAGGGGAGCACTTGCAACCGGTTGGCACCATTTTTGAGTGAATTGCCAAAAGTCAGATTTTTGCTGAAATTGTGACCCCGGGGCTTAGGGATTTTTGCAAAAAAAAAATTTCTGCCGGATAAGTTTTTGAGGGCTGATTTCTTGTCCTGTGATAAAAAGCCTTCTGTTTCGAGTGCCAAACCTTTCAGGAGAGCATTTTCAAGCTTTTGGCACCATTTTTGAGTGAACTGCCAAAAGTCAGATTTTTGCTGAAATTGTGACCCCGGGGCTTAGGGATTTTTTCAAAAAAATATTTTCTGCCGGTTAAGTTTTTGAGGGCTGATTTCTTGTCCTGTGATAAAAAGCCTTCTGTTTCGAGTGCCAAACCTGTCGGGGGAGCATTTTCAAGCTTTTGGCACCATTTTTGAGTGAATTGCCAAAAGTCAGATTTTTGCTGAAATTGTGACCCCGGGGCTTAGGGATTTTTTCAAAAAAATATTTTCTGCCGGTTAAGTTTTTGAGAGCTGATTTCTTGTCCTGTGATAAAAAGCCTTCTGTTTCCATCGCCAAAGCTTTCAGGGGAGCATTTGCAACCGGTTGGCACCATTTTTGAGTGAACTGCCAAAAGTCAGATTTTTGCTGAAATTGTGACTCCGGGGCTTAGGGATTTTTCCAAAAAAATATTTTCTGCCGGTTAAGTTTTTGAGGGCTGATTTCTTGTCCTGTGATAAAAAGCCTTCTGTTTCCATCGCCAAAGCTTTCAGGGGAGCATTTGCAGCCGGTTGGCACCATTTTTGAGTGAACTGCCAAAAGTCAGATTTTTGCTGAAATTGTGACTCCGGGGCTTAGGGATTTTTTCAAAAAAATATTTTCTGCCGGTTAAGTTTTTGAGGGCTGATTTCTTGTCCTGTGATAAAAAGCCTTCTGTTTCGAGTGCCAAAGCTTTCAGGGGAGCATTTTCAAGCTTTTCGCACCATTTTTGAGTGAACTGCCAAAAGTCAGATTTTTGCTGAAATTGTGACCCCTTGGCTTAGGGATTTTTTCAAAAAAATATTTTCTGCCGGTTAAGTTTTTGAGGGCTGATTTCTTGTCCTGTGATAAAAAGCCTTCTGTTTCGAGGGCCAAAGCTTTCAGGGGAGCATTTTCAAGCTTTTGGCACCATTTTTGAGTGAATTGCCCAAAGTCAGATTTTTGCTGAAATTGTGACCCCGGGGCTTAGGGATTTTTTCAAAAAAATATTTTCTGCCGGTTAAGTTTTTGAGGGCTGATTTCTTGTCCTGTGATAAAAAGCCTTCTGTTTCGAGTGCCAAACCTTTCAGGAGAGCATTTTCAAGCTTTTGGCACCATTTTTGAGTGAACTGCCAAAAGTCAGATTTTTGCTGAAATTGTGACCCCGGGGCTTAGGGATTTTTTCAAAAAAATATTTTCTGCCGGTTAAGTTTTTGAGGGCTGATTTCTTGTCCTGTGATAAAAAGCCTTCTGTTTCCATCGACAAAGCTTTCAGGGGAGCACTTGCAACCGGTTGGCACCATTTTTGAGTGAATTGCCAAAAGTCAGATTTTTGCTGAAATTGTGACCCCGGGGCTTAGGGATTTTTTCAAAAAAATATTTTCTGCCGGATAAGTTTTTGAGGGCTGATTTTTGTCCTGTGATAAAAAGCCTTCTGTTTCGAGTGCCAAACCTGTCGGGGGAGCATTTTCAAGCTTTTGGCACCATTTTTGAGTGAATTGCCAAAAGTCAGATTTTTGCTGAAATTGTGACCCCGGGGCTTAGGGATTTTTTCAAAAAAATATTTTCTGCCGGTTAAGTGTTTGAGGGCTGATTTCTTGTCCTGTGATAAAAAGCCTTCTGTTTCCATCGCCAAAGCTTTCAGGGGAGCATTTGCAACCGGTTGGCACCATTTTTGAGTGAACTGCCAAAAGTCAGATTTTTGCTGAAATTGTGACCCCGGGGCTTAGGGATTTTTTCAAAAAAATATTTTCTGCCGGTTAAGTTTTTGAGGGCTGATTTCTTGTCCTGTGATAAAAAGCCTTCTGTTTCCATCGCCAAAGCTTTCAGGGGAGCACTTGCAACCGGTTGGCACCATTTTTGAGTGAATTGCCAAAAGTCAGATATTTTTGCTGAAATTGTGACCCCGGGGCTTAGGGATTTTTTCAAAAAAATATTTTCTGCCGGTTAAGTTTTTGAGGCTGATTTCTTGTCCTGTGATAAAAAGCCTTCTGTTTCGAGTGCCAAACCTTTCAGGAGAGCATTTTCAAGCTTTTGGCACCATTTTTGAGTGAACTGCCAAAAGTCAGATTTTTGCTGAAATTGTGACCCCGGGGCTTAGGGATTTTTTCAAAAAAATATTTTCTGCCGGTTAAGTGTTTGAGGCTGATTTCTTGTCCTGTGATAAAAAGCCTTCTGTTTCCATCGCCAAAGCTTTCAGGGGAGCATTTTCAAGCTTTTGGCACCATCTTTGAGTGAACTGCCAAAAGTCAGATTTTTGCTGAAATTGTGACCCCGGGGCTTAGGGATTTTTTCAGAAAAATATTTTCTGCCGGTTAAGTTTTTGAGGGCTGATTTCTTGTCCTGTGATAAAAAGCCTTCTGTTTCGAGTGCCAAACCTGTCGGGGGAGCATTTTCAAGCTTTTGGCACCATTTTTGAGTGAATTGCCAAAAGTCAGATTTTTGCTGAAATTGTGACCCCGGGGCTTAGGGATTTTTTCAAAAAAATATTTTCTGCCGGTTAAGTGTTTGAGGGCTGATTTCTTGTCCTGTGATAAAAAGCCTTCTGTTTCCATCGCCAAAGCTTTCAGGGGAGCATTTGCAACCGGTTGGCACCATTTTTGAGTGAACTGCCAAAAGTCAGATTTTTGCTGAAATTGTGACCCCGGGGCTTAGGGATTTTTTCAAAAAAATATTTTCTGCCGGTTAAGTTTTTGAGGGCTGATTTCTTGTCCTGTGATAAAAAGCCTTCTGTTTCCATCGCCAAAGCTTTCAGGGAGCACTTGCAACCGGTTGGCACCATTTTTGAGTGAATTGCCAAAAGTCAGATTTTTGCTGAAATTGTGACCCCGGGGCTTAGGGATTTTTTCAAAAAAATATTTTCTGCCGGATAAGTTTTTGAGGGCTGATTTCTTGTCCTGTGATAAAAAGCCTTCTGTTTCGAGTGCCAAACCTGTCGGGGGAGCATTTTCAAGCTTTTGGCACCATTTTTGAGTGAATTGCCAAAAGTCAGATTTTTGCTGAAATTGTGACCCCGGGGCTTAGGGATTTTTTCAAAAAAATATTTTCTGCCGGTTAAGTTTTTGAGGGCTGATTTCTTGTCCTGTGATAAAAAGCCTTCTGTTTCGAGTGCCAAACCTTTCAGGAGAGCATTTTCAAGCTTTTGGCACCATTTTTGAATGAACTGCCAAAAGTCAGATTTTTGCTGAAATTGTGACCCCGGGGCTTAGGGATTTTTTCAAAAAAATATTTTCTGCCGGTTAAGTGTTTGAGGGCTGATTTCTTGTCCTGTGATAAAAAGCCTTCTGTTTCCATCGCCAAAGCTTTCAGGGGAGCATTTTCAAGCTTTTGGCACCATCTTTGAGTGAACTGCCAAAAGTCAGATTTTTGCTGAAATTGTGACCCCGGGGCTTAGGGATTTTTTCAGAAAAATATTTTCTGCCGGTTAAGTTTTTGAGGGCTGATTTCTTGTCCTGTGATAAAAAGCCTTCTGTTTCGAGTGCCAAACCTTTCAGCGGATCATTTTCAAGCTTTTCGCACCATTTTTGAGTGAACTGCCAAAAGCCAGATTTTTGCTGAAATTGTGACCCCGGGGCTTAGGGATTTTTTCAAAAAAATATTTTCTGCCGGTTAAGTTTTTGAGGGTTGATTTCTTGTCCTATGATAAAAAGCCTACTGTTTCCATCGCCAAAGCTTTCAGGGGAGCATTTGCAACCGGTTGGCACCATTTTTGAGTGAACTGCCAAAAGTCAGATTTTTGCTGAAATTGTGACCCCGGGGCTTAGGGGTTTTTTCAAAAAAATATTTTCTGCCGGTTAAGTTTTTGAGGGCTGTTTTCTTGTCCTGTGATAAAAAGCCTTCTGTTTCGAGTGCCAAACCTGTCGGGGGAGCATTTTCAAGCTTTTGGCACCATTTTTGAGTGAATTGCCAAAAGTCAGATTTTTGCTGAAATTGTGACCCCGGGGCTTAGGGATTTTTTCAAAAAAATATTTTCTGCCGGTTAAGTTTTTGAGGGCTGATTTCTTGTCCTGTGAAAAAAAGCCTTCTGTTTCGAGTGCCAAACCTGTCGGGGGAGCATTTTCAAGCTTTTGGCACCATTTTTGAGTGAATTGCCAAAAGTCAGATTTTTGCTGAAATTGTGACCCCGGGGCTTAGGGATTTTTTCAAAAAAATATTTTTTGCGGGTTAAGTTTTTGAGGGCTGATTTCTTCTCCTGTGATAAAAAGCCTTCTGTTTCCATCGCCAAAGCTTTCAGGGGAGCATTTGCAACCGGTTGGCACCATTTTTGAGTGAACTGCCAAAAGTCAGATTTTTGCTGAAATTGTGACTCCGGGGCTTAGGGATTTTTTCAATAAAATATTTTCTGCCGGTTAAGTTTTTGAGGGCTGATTTCTTGTCCTGTGATAAAAAGCCTTCTGTTTCCATCGCCAAAGCTTTCACTTGCAACCGGTTGGCACCATTTTTGAGTGAATTGCCAAAAGTCAGATTTTTGCTGAAATTGTGACTCCGGGGCTTAGGGATTTTTTCAAAAAAATATTTTCTGCTGGATAAGTTTTTGAGGGCTGATTTCTTGTCCTGTGATAAAAAGCCTTCTGTTTCGAGTGCCAAACCTGTCGGGGGAGCATTTTCAAGCTTTTGGCACCATTTTTGAGTGAATTGCCAAAAGTCAGTTTTTTGCTGAAATTGTGACCCCGGGGCTTAGGGATTTTTTCAAAAAAATATTTTCTGCCGGTTAAGTGTTTGAGGGCTGATTTCTTGTCCTGTGAAAAAAAGCCTTCTGTTTCGAGTGCCAAACCTGTCGGGGGAGCAGTTTCAAGCTTTTGGCACCATTTTTGAGTGAATTGCCAAAAGTCAGATTTTTGCTGAAATTGTGACCCCGGGGCTTAGGGATTTTTTCAAAAAAATATTTTCTGCCGGTTAAGTTTTTGAGGGCTGATTTCTTGTCCTATGATAAAAAGCCTTCTGTTTCCATCGCCAAAGCTTTCAGGGGAGCATTTGCAACCGGTTGGCACCATTTTTGAGTGAACTGCCAAAAGTCAGATTTTTGCTGAAATTGTGACTCCGGGGCTTAGGGATTTTTTCAAAAAAATATTTTCTGCCGGTTAAGTTTTTGAGGGCTGATTTCTTGTCCTGTGATAAAAAGCCTTCTGTTTCCATCGCCAAAGCTTTCAGGGGAGCATTTGCAGCCGGTTGGCACCATTTTTGAGTGAACTGCCAAAAGTCAGATTTTTGCTGAAATTGTGACTCCGGGGCTTAGGGATTTTTTCAAAAAAATATTTTCTGCCGTTTAAGTTTTTGAGGGCTGATTTCTTGTCCTGTGATAAAAAGCCTTCTGTTTCGAGTGCCAAAGCTTTCAGGGGAGCATTTTCAAGCTTTTCGCACCATTTTTGAGTGAACTGCCAAAAGTCAGATTTTTGCTGAAATTGTGACCCCGGGGCTTAGGGATTTTTTCAAAAAAATATTTTCTGCCGGTTAAGTTTTTGAGGGCTGATTTCTTGTCCTGTGATAAAAAGCCTTCTGTTTCGCGTGCCAAACCTTTCAGGAGAGCATTTTCAAGCTTTTGGCACCATTTTTGAGTGAACTGCCAAAAGTCAGATTTTTGCTGAAATTGTGACCCCGGGGCTTAGGGATTTTTTCAAAAAAATATTTTCTGCCGGTTAAGTTTTTGAGGGCTGATTTCTTGTCCTGTGATAAAAAGCCTTCTGTTTCGAGGGCCAAAGCTTTCAGGGGAGCATTTTCAAGCTTTTGGCACCATTTTTGAGTGAATTGCCAAAAGTCAGATTTTTGCTGAAATTGTGACCCCGGGGCTTAGGGATTTTTTCAAAAAAATATTTTCTGCCGGTTAAGTTTTTGAGGGCTGATTTCTTGTCCTGTGATAAAAAGCCTTCTGTTTCGAGTGCCAAACCTTTCAGGAGAGCATTTTCAAGCTTTTGGCACCATTTTTGAGTGAACTGCCAAAAGTCAGATTTTTCCTGAAATTGTGACCCCGGGGCTTAGGGATTTTTTCAAAAAAATATTTTCTGCCGGATAAGTTTTTGAGGGCTGATTTCTTGTCCTGTGATAAAAAGCCTTCTGTTTCGAGTGCCAAACCTGTCGGGGGAGCATTTTCAAGCTTTTGGCACCATTTTTGAGTGAATTGCCAAAAGTCAGATTTTTGCTGAAATTGTGACCCCGGGGCTTAGGGATTTTTTCAAAAAAATATTTTCTGCCGGTTAAGTGTTTGAGGGCTGATTTCTTCTCCTGTGATAAAAAGCCTTCTGTTTCCATCGCCAAAGCTTTCAGGGGAGCATTTGCAACCGGTTGGCACCATTTTTGAGTGAACTGCCAAAAGTCAGATTTTTGCTGAAATTGTGACCCCGGGGCTTAGGGATTTTTTCAAAAAAATATTTTCTGCCGGTTAAGTTTTTGAGGGCTGATTTCTTGTCCTGTGATAAAAAGCCTTCTGTTTCCATCGCCAAAGCTTTCAGGGGAGCACTTGCAACCGGTTGGCACCATTTTTGAGTGAATTGCCAAAAGTCAGATTTTTGCTGAAATTGTGACCCCGGGGCTTAGGGATTTTTTCAAAAAAATATTTTCTGCCGGATAAGTTTTTGAGGGCTGATTTCTTGTCCTGTGATAAAAAGCCTTCTGTTTCGAGTGCCAAACCTGTCGGGGGAGCATTTTCAAGCTTTTGGCACCATTTTTGAGTGAATTGCCAAAAGTCAGATTTTTGCTGAAATTGTGACCCCGGGGCTTAGGGATTTTTTCAAAAAAATATTTTCTGCCGGTTAAGTTTTTGAGGGCTGATTTCTTGTCCTGTGATAAAAAGCCTTCTGTTTCGAGTGCCAAACCTTTCAGGAGAGCATTTTCAAGCTTTTGGCACCATTTTTGAGTGAACTGCCAAAAGTCAGATTTTTGCTGAAATTGTGACCCCGGGGCTTAGGGATTTTTTCAAAAAAATATTTTCTGCCGGTTAAGTTTTTGAGGGCTGATTTCTTGTCCTGTGATAAAAAGCCTTCTGTTTCGAGGGCCAAAGCTTTCAGGGGAGCATTTTCAAGCTTTTGGCACCATTTTTGAGTGAATTGCCAAAAGTCAGATTTTTGCTGAAATTGTGACCCCGGGGCTTAGGGATTTTTTCAAAAAAATATTTTCTGCCGGTTAAGTGTTTGAGGGCTGATTTCTTGTCCTGTGATAAAAAGCCTTCTGTTTCCATCGCCAAAGCTTTCAGGGGAGCATTTTCAAGCTTTTGGCACCATTTTTGAGTGAACTGCCAAAAGTCAGATTTTTGCAGAAATTGTGACCCCGGGGCTTAGGGGTTTTTTCAAAAAAATATTTTCTGCCGGATAAGTTTTTGAGGGCTGTTTTCTTGTCCTGTGATAAAAAGCCTTGTGTTTCGAGTGCCAAACCTGTCGGGGGAGCATTTTCAAGCTTTTGGCACCATTTTTGAGTGAATTGCTAAAAGGCAGATTTTTGCTGAAATTGTGACCCCGGGGCTTAGGGATTTTTTCAAAAAAATATTTTCTGCCGGTTAAGTTTTTGAGGGCTGATTTCTTGTCCTGTGATAAAAAGCCTTCTGTTTCCATCGCCAAAGCTTTCACTTGCAACCGGTTGGCACCATTTTTGAGTGAATTGCCAAAAGTCAGATTTTTGCTGAAATTGTGACCCCGGGGCTTAGGGATTTTTTCAAAAAAATATTTTCTATTGGATAAGTTTTTGAGGGCTGATTTCTTGTCCTGTGATAAAAAGCCTTCTGTTTCGAGTGCCAAACCTGTCGGGGGAGCATTTTCAAGCTTTTGGCACCATTTTTGAGTGAATTGCCAAAAGTCAGTTTTTTGCAGAAATTGTGACCCCGGGGCTTAGGGATTTTTTCAAAAAAATATTGTCTGCCGGTTAAGTGTTTGAGGGCTGATTTCTTGTCCTGTGAAAAAAAGCCTTCTGTTTCGAGTGCCAAACCTGTCGGGTGAGCAGTTTCAAGCTTTTGGCACCATTTTTGAGTGAATTGCCAAAAGTCAGATTTTTGCTGAAATTGTGACCCCGGGGCTTAGGGATTTTTTCAAAAAAATATTTTCTGCCGGTTAAGTTTTTGAGGGCTGATTTCTTGTCCTGTGATAAAAAGCCTTCTGTTTCCATCGCCAAAGCTTTCAGGGGAGCATTTGCAACCGGTTAACACCATTTTTGAGTGAACTGCCAAAAGTCAGATTTTTGCTGAAATTGTGACCCCGGGGCTTAGGGATTTTTTCAAAAAAATATTTTCTGCCGGTTAAGTTTTTGAGGGCTGATTTCTTGTCCTGTGATAAAAAGCCTTCTGTTTCGAGGGCCAAAGCTTTCAGGGGAGCATTTGCAACCGGTTGGCACCATTTTTGAGTGAACTGCTAAAAGTCAGATTTTTGCTGAAATTGTGACCCCGGGGCTTAGGGATTTTTTCAAAAAAATATTTTCTGCCGGTTAAGTTTTTGAGGGCTGATTTCTTGTCCTGTGATAAAAAGCCTTCTGTTTCGAGTGCCAAACCTTTCAGGAGAGCATTTTCAAGCTTTTGGCACCATTTTTGAGTGAACTGCCAAAAGTCAGATTTTTGCTGAAATTGTGACCCCGGGGCTTAGGGATTTTTTCAAAAAAATATTTTCTGCCGGTTAAGTTTTTGAGGGCTGATTTCTTGTCCTGTGATAAAAAGCCTTCTGTTTCCATCGCCAAAGCTTTCAGGGGAGCATTTGCAACCGTTTGGCACCATTTTTGAGTGAACTGCCAAAAGTCAGATTTTTGCTGAAATTGTGACCCCGGGGCTTAGGGATTTTTTCAAAAAAATATTTTCTGCCGGTTAAGTTTTTGAGGGCTGATTTCTTGTCCTGTGATAAAAAGCCTTGTGTTTCGAGTGCCAAACCTGTCGGGGGAGCATTTTCAAGCTTTTGGCACCATTTTTGAGTGAACTGCCAAAAGTCAGATTTTTGCAGAAATTGTGACCCCGGGGCTTAGGGGTTTTTTCAAAAAAATATTTTCTGCCGGATAAGTTTTTGAGGGCTGTTTTCTTGTCCTGTGATAAAAAGCCTTGTGTTTCGAGTGCCAAACCTGTCGGGGGAGCATTTTCAAGCTTTTGGCACCATTTTTGAGTGAATTGCTAAAAGGCAGATTTTTGCTGAAATTGTGACCCCGGGGCTTAGGGATTTTTTCAAAAAAATATTTTCTGCCGGTTAAGTTTTTGAAGGCTGATTTCTTGTCCTGTGATAAAAAGCCTTCTGTTTCCATCGCCAAAGCTTTCAGGGGAGCATTTGCAACCGGTTGGCACCATTTTTGAGTGAACTGCCAAAAGTCAGATTTTTGCTGAAATTGTGACTCCGGGGCTTAGGGATTTTTTCAAAAAAATATTTTCTGCCGGTTAAGTTTTTGAGGGCTGATTTCTTGTCCTGTGATAAAAAGCCTTCTGTTTCCATCGCCAAAGCTTTCACTTGCAACCGGTTGGCACCATTTTTGAGTGAATTGCCAAAAGTCAGATTTTTGCTGAAATTGTGACCCCGGGGCTTAGGGATTTTTTCAAAAAAATATTTTCTATTGGATAAGTTTTTGAGGGCTGATTTCTTGTCCTGTGATAAAAAGCCTTCTGTTTCGAGTGCCAAACCTGTCGGGGGAGCATTTTCAAGCTTTTGGCACCATTTTTGAGTGAATTGCCAAAAGTCAGTTTTTTGCAGAAATTGTGACCCCGGGGCTTAGGGATTTTTTCAAAAAAATATTTTCTGCCGGTTAAGTGTTTGAGGGCTGATTTCTTGTCCTGTGAAAAAAAGCCTTCTGTTTCGAGTGCCAAACCTGTCGGGGGAGCAGTTTCAAGCTTTTGGCACCATTTTTGAGTGAATTGCCAAAAGTCAGATTTTTGCTGAAATTGTGACCCCGGGGCTTAGGGATTTTTTCAAAAAAATATTTTCTGCCGGTTAAGTTTTTGAGGGCTGATTTCTTGTCCTGTGATAAAAAGCCTTCTGTTTCGAGGGCCAAAGCTTTCAGGGGAGCATTTGCAACCGGTTGGCACCATTTTTGAGTGAACTGCTAAAAGTCAGATTTTTGCTGAAATTGTGACCCCGGGGCTTAGGGATTTTTTCAAAAAAATATTTTCTGCCGGTTAAGTTTTTGAGGGCTGATTTCTTGTCCTGTGATAAAAAGCCTTCTGTTTCGAGTGCCAAACCTTTCAGGAGAGCATTTTCAAGCTTTTGGCACCATTTTTGAGTGAACTGCCAAAAGTCAGATTTTTGCTGAAATTGTGACCCCGGGGCTTAGGGATTTTTTCAAAAAAATATTTTCTGCCGGTTAAGTTTTTGAGGGCTGATTTCTTGTCCTGTGATAAAAAGCCTTCTGTTTCCATCGCCAAAGCTTTCAGGGGAGCATTTGCAACCGTTTGGCACCATTTTTGAGTGAACTGCCAAAAGTCAGATTTTTGCTGAAATTGTGACCCCGGGGCTTAGGGATTTTTTTAAAAAAATATTTTCTGCCGGTTAAGTTTTTGAGGGCTGATTTCTTGTCCTGTGATAAAAAGCCTTCTGTTTCCATCGCTAAAGCTTTCAGGGGAGCACTTGCAACCGGTTGGCACCATTTTTGAGTGAATTGCCAAAAGTCAGATTTTTGCTGAAATTGTGAACCCGGGGCTTAGGGATTTTTTCAAAAAAATATTTTCTGCCGGATAAGTTTTTGAGGGCTGATTTCTTGTCCTGTGATAAAAAGCCTTCTGTTTCGAGTGCCAAAGCTTTCAGGGGAGCATTTTCAAGCTTTTCGCACCATTTTTGAGTGAACTGCCAAAAGTCAGATTTTTGCTGAAATTGTGACCCCGGGGCTTAGGGATTTTTTCAAAAAAATATTTTCTGCCGGTTAAGTTTTTGAGGGCTGATTTCTTGTCCTGTGATAAAAAGCCTTCTGTTTCCATCGCCAAAGCTTTCAGGGGAGCACTTGCAACCGGTTGGCACCATTTTTGAGTGAATTGCCAAAAGTCAGATTTTTGCTGAAATTGTGACCCCGGGGCTTAGGGATTTTTTCAAAAAAATATTTTCTGCCGGATAAGTTTTTGAGGGCTGATTTCTTGTCCTGTGATAAAAAGCCTTCTGTTTCGAGTGCCAAACCTGTCGGGGGAGCATTTTCAAGCTTTTGGCACCATTTTTGAGTGAACTGCCAAAAGTCAGATTTTTGCTGAAATTGTGACCCCGGGGCTTAGGGATTTTTTCAAAAAAAATAGTTTCTGCCGGTTAAGTTTTTGAGGGCTGATTTCTTGTCCTGTGATAAAAAGCCTTCTGTTTCCATCGCCAAAGCTTTCAGGGGAGCACTTGCAACCGGTTGGCACCATTTTTGAGTGAATTGCCAAAAGTCAGATTTTTGCTGAAATTGTGACCCCGGGGCTTAGGGATTTTTTCAAAAAAATATTTTCTGCCGGATAAGTTTTTGAGGGCTGATTTCTTGTCCTGTGATAAAAAGCCTTCTGTTTCGAGTGCCAAAGCTTTCAGGGGAGCATTTTCAAGCTTTTCGCACGATTTTTGAGTGAACTGCCAAAAGTCAGATTTTTGCTGAAATTGTGACCCCGGGGCTTAGGGATTTTTTCAAAAAAATATTTTCTGCCGGTTAAGTTTTTGAGGGCTGATTTCTTGTCCTGTGATAAAAAGCCTTCTGTTTCCATCGCCAAAGCTTTCAGGGGAGCACTTGCAACCGGTTGGCACCATTTTTGAGTGAATTGCCAAAAGTCAGATTTTTGCTGAAATTGTGACCCCGGGGCTTAGGGATTTTTTCAAAAAAATATTTTCTGCCGGATAAGTTTTTGAGGGCTGATTTCTTGTCCTGTGATAAAAAGCCTTCTGTTTCGAGTGCCAAACCTGTCGGGGGAGCATTTTCAAGCTTTTGGCACCATTTTTGAGTGAATTGCCAAAAGTCAGATTTTTGCTGAAATTGTGACCCCGGGGCTTAGGGATTTTTTCAAAAAAATATTTTCTGCCGGTTAAGTTTTTGAGGGCTGATTTCTTGTCCTGTGATAAAAAGCCTTCTGTTTCGAGTGCCAAACCTTTCAGGAGAGCATTTTCAAGCTTTTGGCACCATTTTTGAGTGAACTGCCAAAAGTCAGATTTTTGCTGAAATTGTGATCCCGGGGCTTAGGGATTTTTTCAGAAAAATATTTTCTGCCGGTTAAGTTTTTGAGGGCTGATTTCTTGTCCTGTGATAAAAAGCCTTCTGTTTCGAGGGCCAAACCTTTCAGCGGATCATTTTCAAGCTTTTCGCACCATTTTTGAGTGAACTGCCAAAAGTCAGATTTTTACTGAAATTGTGACCCCGGGGCTTAGGGATTTTTTCAAAAAAATATTTTCTGCCGGTTAAGTTTTTGAGGGCTGATTTCTTGTCCTGTGATAAAAAGCCTACTGTTTCCATCGCCAAAGCTTTCAGGGGAGCATTTGCAACCGGTTGGCACCATTTTTGAGTGAACTGCCAAAAGTCAGATTTTTGCTGAAATTGTGACCCCGGGGCTTAGGGATTTTTTCAAAAAAATATTTTCTGCCGGTTAAGTTTTTGAGGGCTGATTTCTTGTCCTGTGATAAAAAGCCTTCTGTTTCGAGTGCCAAACCTTTCAGGAGAGCATTTTCAAGCTTTTGGCACCATTTTTGAGTGAACTGCCAAAAGTCAGATTTTTGCTGAAATTGTGACCCCGGGGCTTAGGGATTTTTTAAAAAAAATATTTTCTGCCGGTTAAGTTTTTGAGGGCTGATTTCTTGTCCTGTGATAAAAAGCCTTCTGTTTCCATCGCCAAAGCTTTCAGGGGAGCACTTGCAACCGGTTGGCACCATTTTTGAGTGAATTGCCAAAAGTCAGATTTTTGCTGAAATTGTGACCCCGGGGCTTAGGGATTTTTTCAAAAAAATATTTTCTGCCGGTTAAGTTTTTGAGGGCTGATTTCTTGTCCTGTGATAAAAAGCCTTCTGTTTCGAGTGCCAAAGCTTTCAGGGGAGCATTTTCAAGCTTTTCGCACCATTTTTGAGTGAACTGCCAAAAGTCAGATTTTTGCTGAAATTGTGACCCCGGGGCTTAGGGATTTTTTCAAAAAAATATTTTCTGCCGGTTAAGTTTTTGAGGGCTGATTTCTTGTCCTGTGATAAAAAGCCTTCTGTTTCGAGTGCCAAACCTTTCAGGAGAGCATTTTCAAGCTTTTGGCACCATTTTTGAGTGAACTGCCAAAAGTCAGATTTTTGCTGAAATTGTGACCCCGGGGCTTAGGGATTTTTTCAAAAAAATATTTTCTGCCGGTTACGTTTTTGAGGGCTGATTTCTTGTCCTGTGATAAAAAGCCTTCTGTTTCGAGGGCCAAAGCTTTCAGGGGAGCATTTTCAAGCTTTTGGCACCATTTTTGAGTAAATTGCCAAAAGTCAGATTTTTGCTGAAATTGTGACCCCGGGGCTTAGGGATTTTTTCAAAAAAATATTTTCTGCCGGTTAAGTGTTTGAGGGCTGATTTCTTGTCCTGTGATAAAAAGCCTTCTGTTTCCATCGCCAAAGCTTTCAGGGGAGCATTTGCAACCGGTTAACACCATTTTTGAGTGAACTGCCAAAAGTCAGATTTTTGTTGAAATTGTGACCCCGGGGCTTAGGGATTTTTTCAAAAAAATATTTTCTGCCGGTTAAGTTTTTGAGGGCTGATTTCTTGTCCTGTGATAAAAAGCCTTCTGTTTCGAGTGCCAAACCTTTCAGGAGAGCATTTTCAAGCTTTTGGCACCATTTTTGAGTGAACTGCCAAAAGTCAGATTTTTGCTGAAATTGTGACCCCGGGGCTTAGGGATTTTTTCAAAAAAATATTTTCTGCCGGTTACGTTTTTGAGGGCTGATTTCTTGTCCTGTGATAAAAAGCCTTCAGTTTCGAGGGCCAAAGCTTTCAGGGGAGCATTTTCAAGCTTTTGGCACCATTTTTGAGTGAACTGCCAAAAGTCAGATTTTTGCTGAAATTGTGACCCCGGGGCTTAGGGATTTTTTCAGAAAAATATTTTCTGCCGGTTAAGTTTTTGAGGGCTGATTTCTTGTCCTGTGATAAAAAGCCTTCTGTTTCGAGTGCCAAACCTTTCAGCGGATCATTTTCAAGCTTTTCGCACCATTTTTGAGTGAACTGCCAAAAGTCAGATTTTTATTGAAATTGTGACCCCGGGGCTTAGGGATTTTTTCAAAAAAATATTTTCTGCCGGTTAAGTTTTTGAGGGCTGATTTCTTGTCCTGTGATAAAAAGCCTTCTGTTTCGAGTGCCAAACCTTTCAGCGGATCATTTTCAAGCTTTTCGCACCATTTTTGAGTGAACTGCCAAAAGTCAGATTTTTATTGAAATTGTGACCCCGGGGCTTAGGGATTTTTTCAGAAAAATATTTTCTGCCGGTTAAGTTTTTGAGGGCTGATTTCTTGTCCTGTGATAAAAAGCCTTCTGTTTCGAGTGCCAAACCTTTCAGCGGATCATTTTCAAGCGTTTCGCACCATTTTTGAGTGAACTGCCAAAAGTCAGATTTTTGCTGAAATTGTGACCCCGGGGCTTAGGGATTTTTTCAGAAAAATATTTTCTGCCGGTTAAGTTTTTGAGGGCTGATTTCTTGTCCTGTGATAAAAAGCCTTCTGTTTCGAGTGCCAAACCTTTCAGCGGATCATTTTCAAGCTTTTCGCACCATTTTTGAGTGAACTGCCAAAAGTCAGATTTTTATTGAAATTTTGACCCCGGGGCTTAGGGATTTTTTCAAAAAAATATTTTCTGCCGGTTAAGTTTTTGAGGGCTGATTTCTTGTCCTGTGATAAAAAGCCTTCTGTTTCCATCGCCAAAGCTTTCAGGGGAGCACTTGCAACCGGTTGGCACCATTTTTGAGTGAACTGCCAAAAGTCAGATTTTTGCTGAAATTGTGACCCCGGGGCTTAGGGATTTTTTCAAAAAAATATTTTCTGCCGGTTAAGTTTTTGAGGGCTGATTTCTTGTCCTGTGATAAAAAGCCTTCTGTTTCGAGTGCCAAACCTTTCAGCGAATCATTTTCAAGCTTTTCGCACCATTTTTGAGTGAACTGCCAAAAGTCAGATTTTTATTGAAATTGTGACCCCGGGGCTTAGGGATTTTTTCAAAAAAATATTTTCTGCCGGATAAGTTTTTGAGGGCTGATTTCTTGTCCTGTGATAAAAAGCCTTCTGTTTCGAGTGCCAAACCTTTCAGGAGAGCATTTTCAAGCTTTTGGCACCATTTTTGAGTGAACTGCCAAAAGTCAGATTTTTGCTGAAATTGTGACCCCGGGGCTTAGGGATTTTTTCAAAAAAATATTTTCTGCCGGTTACGTTTTTGAGGGCTGATTTCTTGTCCTGTGATAAAAAGCCTTCTGTTTCGAGGGCCAAAGCTTTCAGGGGAGCATTTTCAAGCTTTTGGCACCATTTTTGAGTGAATTGCCAAAAGTCAGATTTTTGCTGAAATTGTGACCCCGGGGCTTAGGGATTTTTTCAAAAAAATATTTTCTGCCGGTTAAGTGTTTGAGGGCTGATTTCTTGTCCTGTGATAAAAAGCCTTCTGTTTCCATCGCCAAAGCTTTCAGGGGAGCATTTGCAACCGGTTAACACCATTTTTGAGTGAACTGCCAAAAGTCAGATTTTTGCTGAAATTGTGACCCCGGGGCTTAGGGATTTTTTCAAAAAAATATTTTCTGCCGGTTAAGTTTTTGAGGGCTGATTTCTTGTCCTGTGATAAAAAGCCTTCTGTTTCGAGGGCCAAAGCTTTCAGGGGAGCATTTGCAACCGGTTGGCACCATTTTTGAGTGAACTGCCAAAAGTCACATTTTTGCTGAAATTGTGACCCCGGGGATTAGGGATTTTTTCAAAAAAATATTTTCTGCCGGTTAAGTTTTTGAGGGCTGATTTCTTGTCCTGTGATAAAAAGCCTTCTGTTTCGAGTGCCAAACCTTTCAGGGGAGCATTTTCAAGCTTTTGGCACCATTTTTGAGTGAACTGCCAAAAGTCAGATTTTTGCTGAAATTGTGACCCCGGGGCTTAGGGATTTTTTCAAAAAAATATTTTCTGCCGGTTAAGTTTTTGAGGGCTGATTTCTTGTCCTGTGATAAAAAGCCTTCTGTTTCCATCGCCAAAGCTTTCAGGGGAGCACTTGCAACCGGTTGGCACCATTATTGAGTGAATTGCCAAAAGTCAGATTTTTGCTGAAATTGTGACCCCGGGGCTTAGGGATTTTTTCAAAAAAATATTTTCTGCCGGTTAAGTTTTTGAGGGCTGATTTCTTTTCCTGTGATAAAAATCCTTCTGTTTTGAGTGCCAAACCTTTCAGGGGAGCATTTTCAAGCTTTTGGCACCATTTTGAGTGAACTGCCAAAAGTCAGTTTTTTGCTGAAATTGTGACCCCGGGGCTTAGGGATTTTTTCAAAAAAATATTTTCTGCCGGATAAGTTTTTGAGGGCTGATTTCTTGTCCTGTGATAAAAAGCCTTCTGTTTCGAGTGCCAAACCTGTCGGGGGAGCATTTTCAAGCTTTTGGCACCATTTTTGAGTGAATTGCCAAAAGTCAGATTTTTGCTGAAATTGTGACCCCGGGGCTTAGGGATTTTTTCAAAAAAATATTTTCTGCCGGTTAAGTTTTTGAGGGCTGATTTCTTGTCCTGTGATAAAAAGCCTTCTGTTTCGAGTGCCAAACCTTTCAGGAGAGCATTTTCAAGCTTTTGGCACCATTTTTGAGTGAACTGCCAAAAGTCAGATTTTTGCTGAAATTGTGACCCCGGGGCTTAGGGATTTTTTCAAAAAAATATTTTCTGCCGGTTAAGTTTTTGAGGGCTGATTTCTTGTCCTGTGATAAAAAGCCTTCTGTTTCGAGGGCCAAAGCTTTCAGGGGAGCATTTGCAACCGGTTGGCACCATTTTTGAGTGAACTGCCAAAAGTCAGATTTTTGCTGAAATTGTGACCCCGGGGCTTAGGGATTTTTTCAAAAAAATATTTTCTGCCGGTTAAGTTTTTGAGGGCTGATTTCTTGTCCTGTGATAAAAAGCCTTCTGTTTCGAGTGCCAAACCTTTCAGGGGAGCATTTTCAAGCTTTTGGCACCATTTTTGAGTGAACTGCCAAAAGTCAGATTTTTGCTGAAATTGTGACCCCGGGCCTTAGGGATTTTTTCAAAAAAATATTTTCTGCCGGTTAAGTTTTTGAGGGCTGATTTCTTGTCCTGTGATAAAAAGCCTTCTGTTTCGAGGGCCAAAGCTTTCAGGGGAGCATTTTCAAGCTTTTGGCACCATTTTTGAGTGAATTGCCAAAAGTCAGATTATTGCTGAAATTGTGACCCCGGGGCTTAGGGATTTTTTCAAAAAAATATTTTCTGCCGGTTAAGTGCTTGAGGGCTGATTTCTTGTCCTGTGATAAAAAGCCTTCTGTTTCCATCGCCAAAGCTTTCAGGGGAGCATTTGCAACCGGTTGGCACCATTTTTGAGTGAACTGCCAAAAGTCAGATTTTTGCTGAAATTGTGACCCCGGGGCTTAGGGATTTTTTCAGAAAAATATTTTCTGCCGGTTAAGTTTTTGAGGGCTGATTTCTTGTCCTGTGATAAAAAGCCTTCTGTTTCGAGTGCCAAACCTTTCAGCGGATCATTTTCAAGCTTTTCGCACCATTTTTGAGTGAACTGCCAAAAGTCAGATTTTTACTGAAATTGTGACCCCGGGGCTTAGGGATTTTTTCAAAAAAATATTTTCTGCCGGTTAAGTTTTTGAGGGCTGATTTCTTGTCCTGTGATAAAAAGCCTACTGTTTCCATCGCCAAAGCTTTCAGGGGAGCATTTGCAACCGGTTGGCACCATTTTTGAGTGAACTGCCAAAAGTCAGATTTTTGCTGAAATTGTGACCCCGGGGCTTAGGGATTTTTTCAAAAAAATATTTTCTGCCGGTTAAGTTTTTGAGGGCTGATTTCTTGTCCTGTGATAAAAAGCCTTCTGTTTCGAGTGCCAAACCTTTCAGGAGAGCATTTTCAAGCTTTTGGCATCATTTTTGAGTGAACTACCAAAAGTCAGATTTTTGCTGAAATTGTGACCCCGGGGCTTAGGGATTTTTTCAAAAAAATATTTTCTGCCGGTTAAGTTTTTGAGGGCTGATTTCTTGTCCTGTGATAAAAAGCCTTCTGTTTCGAGTGCCAAACCTTTCAGGAGAGCATTTGCAACCGGTTGGCACCATTTTTGAGTGAACTGCCAAAAGTCAGATTTTTGCTGAAATTGTGACCCCGGGGCTTAGGGATTTTTTCAAAAAAATATTTTCTGCCGGTTAAGTTTTTGAGGGCTGATTTCTTGTCCTGTGATAAAAAGCCTTCTGTTTCGAGTGCCAAACCTTTCAGGAGAGCATTTTCAAGCTTTTGGCACCATTTTTGAGTGAACTGCCAAAAGTCAGATTTTTGCTGAAATTGTGACCCCGGGGCTTAGGGATTTTTTCAAAAAAATATTTTCTGCCGGTTACGTTTTTGAGGGCTGATTTCTTGTCCTGTGATAAAAAGCCTTCTGTTTCGAGGGCCAAAGCTTTCAGGGGAGCATTTTCAAGCTTTTGGCACCATTTTTGAGTGAATTGCCAAAAGTCAGATTTTTGCTGAAATTGTGACCCCGGGGCTTAGGGATTTTTTCAAAAAAATATTTTCTGCCGGTTAAGTGTTTGAGGGCTGATTTCTTGTCCTGTGATAAAAAGCCTTCTGTTTCCATCGCCAAAGCTTTCAGGGGAGCATTTGCAACCGGTTAACACCATTTTTGAGTGAACTGCCAAAAGTCAGATTTTTGCTGAAATTGTGACCCCGGGGCTTAGGGATTTTTTCAGGGATTTTTTCAAAAAAATATTTTCTGCCGGTTAAGTTTTTGAGGGCTGATTTCTTGTCCTGTGATAAAAAGCCTTCTGTTTCGAGGGCCAAAGCTTTCAGGGGAGCATTTGCAACCGGTTGGCACCATTTTTGAGTGAACTGCCAAAAGTCAGATTTTTGCTGAAATTGTGACCCCGGGGCTTAGGGATTTTTTCAGAAAAATATTTTCTGCCGGTTAAGTTTTTGAGGGCTGATTTCTTGTCCTGTGATAAAAAGCCTTCTGTTTCGAGTGCCAAACCTTTCAGCGGATCATTTTCAAGCTTTTCGCACCATTTTTGAGTGAACTGCCAAAAGTCAGATTTTTACTGAAATTGTGACCCCGGGGCTTAGGGATTTTTTCAAAAAAATATTTTCTGCCGGTTAAGTTTTTGAGGGCTGATTTCTTGTCCTGTGATAAAAAGCCTACTGTTTCCATCGCCAAAGCTTTCAGGGGAGCATTTTCAAGCTTTTGGCACCATTTTAGAGTGAATTGCCAAAAGTCAGATTTTTGCTGAAATTGTGATCCCGGGGCTTAGGGATTTTTTCAAAAAAATATTTTCTGCCAGTTAAGTTTTTGAGGGCTGATTTCTTGTCCTGTGATAAAAAGCCTTCTGTTTCGAGTGCCAAACCTTTCAGGAGAGCACTTGCAACCGGTTGGCACCATTTTTGAGTGAATTGCCAAAAGTCAGATTTTTGCTGAAATTGTGACCCCGGGGCTTAGGGATTTTTTCAAAAAAATATTTTCTGCCGGATAAGTTTTTGAGGGCTGATTTCTTGTCCTGTGATAAAAAGCCTTCTGTTTCGAGTGCCAAAGCTTTCAGGGGAGCATTTTCAAGCTTTTCGCACCATTTTTGTGTGAACTGCCAAAAGTCAGATTTTTGCTGAAATTGTGACCCCGGGGCTTAGGGATTTTTTCAAAAAAATATTTTCTGCCGGTTAAGTTTTTGAGGGCTGATTTCTTGTCCTGTGATAAAAAGCCTTCTGTTTCCATCGCCAAAGCTTTCAGGGGAGCATTTGCAACCGGTTGGCACCATTTTTGAGTGAACTGCCAAAAGTCAGATTTTTGCTGAAATTGTGACCCCGGGGCTTAGGGATTTTTTCAAAAAAATATTTTCTGCCGGTTAAGTTTTTGAGGGCTGATTTCTTGTCCTGTGATAAAAAGCCTTCTGTTTCGAGGGCCAAAGCTTTCAGGGGAGCATTTGCAACCGGTTGGCACCATTTTTGAGTGAACTGCCAAAAGTCACATTTTTGCTGAAATTGTGACCCCGGGGATTAGGGATTTTTTCAAAAAAATATTTTCTGCCGGTTAAGTTTTTGAGGGCTGATTTCTTGTCCTGTGATAAAAAGCCTTCTGTTTCGAGTGCCAAACCTTTCAGGGGAGCATTTTCAAGCTTTTGGCACCATTTTTGAGTGAACTGCCAAAAGTCAGATTTTTGCTGAAATTGTGACCCCGGGGCTTAGGGATTTTTTCAAAAAAATATTTTCTGCCGGTTAAGTTTTTGAGGGCTGATTTCTTGTCCTGTGATAAAAAGCCTTCTGTTTCCATCGCCAAAGCTTTCAGGGGAGCACTTGCAACCGGTTGGCACCATTTTTGAGTGAATTGCCAAAAGTCAGATTTTTGCTGAAATTGTGACCCCGGGGCTTAGGGATTTTTTCAAAAAAATATTTTCTGCCGGTTAAGTTTTTGAGGGCTGATTTCTTTTCCTGTGATAAAAATCCTTCTGTTTTGAGTGCCAAACCTTTCAGGGGAGCATTTTCAAGCTTTTGGCACCATTTTGAGTGAACTGCCAAAAGTCAGTTTTTTGCTGAAATTGTGACCCCGGGGCTTAGGGATTTTTTCAAAAAAATATTTTCTGCCGGATAAGTTTTTGAGGGCTGATTTCTTGTCCTGTGATAAAAAGCCTTCTGTTTCGAGTGCCAAACCTGTCGGGGGAGCATTTTCAAGCTTTTGGCACCATTTTTGAGTGAATTGCCAAAAGTCAGATTTTTGCTGAAATTGTGACCCCGGGGCTTAGGGATTTTTTCAAAAAAATATTTTCTGCCGGTTAAGTTTTTGAGGGCTGATTTCTTGTCCTGTGATAAAAAGCCTTCTGTTTCGAGTGCCAAACCTTTCAGGAGAGCATTTTCAAGCTTTTGGCACCATTTTTGAGTGAACTGCCAAAAGTCAGATTTTTGCTGAAATTGTGACCCCGGGGCTTAGGGATTTTTTCAAAAAAATATTTTCTGCCGGTTAAGTTTTTGAGGGCTGATTTCTTGTCCTGTGATAAAAAGCCTTCTGTTTCGAGGGCCAAAGCTTTCAGGGGAGCATTTGCACCTGGTTGGCACCATTTTTGAGTGAACTGCCAAAAGTCAGATTTTTGCTGAAATTGTGACCCCGGGGCTTAGGGATTTTTTCAAAAAAATATTTTCTGCCGGTTAAGTTTTTGAGGGCTGATTTCTTGTCCTGTGATAAAAAGCCTTCTGTTTCGAGTGCCAAACCTTTCAGGAGAGCATTTTCAAGCTTTTGGCACCATTTTTGAGTGAACTACCAAAAGTCAGATTTTTGCTGAAATTGTGACCCCGGGGCTTAGGGATTTTTTCAAAAAAATATTTTCTGCCGGTTAAGTTTTTGAGGGCTGATTTCTTGTCCTGTGATAAAAAGCCTTCTGTTTCGAGTACCAAACCTTTCAGCGGATCATTTTCAAGCTTTTCGCACCATTTTTGAGTGAACTGCCAAAAGTCAGATTTTTGCTGAAATTGTGACCCCGGGGCTTAGGGATTTTTTCAAAAAAATATTTTCTGCCGGTTAAGTTTTTGAGGGCTGATTTCTTGTCCTGTGATAAAAAGCCTTCTGTTTCGAGTGCCAAACCTTTCAGGAGAGCATTTTCAAGCTTTTGGCACCATTTTTGAGTGAACTGCCAAAAGTCAGATTTTTGCTGAAATTGTGACCCCGGGGCTTAGGGATTTTTTCAAAAAAATATTTTCTGCCGGTTACGTTTTTGAGGGCTGATTTCTTGTCCTGTGATAAAAAGCCTTCTGTTTCGAGGGCCAAAGCTTTCAGGGGAGCATTTTCAAGCTTTTGGCACCATTTTTGAGTGAATTGCCAAAAGTCAGATTTTTGCTGAAATTGTGACCCCGGGGCTTAGGGATTTTTTCAAAAAAATATTTTCTGCCGGTTAAGTGTTTGAGGGCTGATTTCTTGTCCTGTGATAAAAAGCCTTCTGTTTCCATCGCCAAAGCTTTCAGGGGAGCATTTGCAACCGGTTAACACCATTTTTGAGTGAACTGCCAAAAGTAAGATTTTTGCTGAAATTGTGACCCCGGGGCTTAGGGATTTTTTCAAAAAAATATTTTCTGCCGGTTAAGTTTTTGAGGGCTGATTTCTTGTCCTGTGATAAAAAGCCTTCTGTTTCCATCGCCAAAGCTTTCAGGGGAGCATTTGCAACCGGTTGGCACCATTTTTGAGTGAACTGCCAAAAGTCAGATTTTTGCTGAAATTGTGACCCCGGGGCTTAGGGATTTTTTCAAAAAAATATTTTCTGCCGGTTAAGTTTTTGAGGGCTGATTTCTTGTCCTGTGATAAAAAGCCTTCTGTTTCGAGGGCCAAAGCTTTCAGGGGAGCATTTGCAACCGGTTGGCACCATTTTTGAGTGAACTGCCAAAAGTCACATTTTTGCTGAAATTGTGACCCCGGGGATTAGGGATTTTTTCAAAAAAATATTTTCTGCCGGTTAAGTTTTTGAGGGCTGATTTCTTGTCCTGTGATAAAAAGCCTTCTGTTTCGAGTGCCAAACCTTTCAGGGGAGCATTTTCAAGCTTTTGGCACCATTTTTGAGTGAACTGCCAAAAGTCAGATTTTTGCTGAAATTGTGACCCCGGGGCTTAGGGATTTTTTCAAAAAAATATTTTCTGCCGGTTAAGTTTTTGAGGGCTGATTTCTTGTCCTGTGATAAAAAGCCTTCTGTTTCCATCGCCAAAGCTTTCAGGGGAGCACTTGCAACCGGTTGGCACCATTTTTGAGTGAATTGCCAAAAGTCAGATTTTTGCTGAAATTGTGACCCCGGGGCTTAGGGATTTTTTCAAAAAAATATTTTCTGCCGGTTAAGTTTTTGAGGGCTGATTTCTTTTCCTGTGATAAAAATCCTTCTGTTTTGAGTGCCAAACCTTTCAGGGGAGCATTTTCAAGCTTTTGGCACCATTTTGAGTGAACTGCCAAAAGTCAGTTTTTTGCTGAAATTGTGACCCCGGGGCTTAGGGATTTTTTCAAAAAAATATTTTCTGCCGGATAAGTTTTTGAGGGCTGATTTCTTGTCCTGTGATAAAAAGCCTTCTGTTTCGAGTGCCAAACCTGTCGGGGGAGCATTTTCAAGCTTTTGGCACCATTTTTGAGTGAATTGCCAAAAGTCAGATTTTTGCTGAAATTGTGACCCCGGGGCTTAGGGATTTTTTCAAAAAAATATTTTCTGCCGGTTAAGTTTTTGAGGGCTGATTTCTTGTCCTGTGATAAAAAGCCTTCTGTTTCGAGTGCCAAACCTTTCAGGAGAGCATTTTCAAGCTTTTGGCACCATTTTTGAGTGAACTGCCAAAAGTCAGATTTTTGCTGAAATTGTGACCCCGGGGCTTAGGGATTTTTTCAAAAAAATATTTTCTGCCGGTTAAGTTTTTGAGGGCTGATTTCTTGTCCTGTGATAAAAAGCCTTCTGTTTCGAGGGCCAAAGCTTTCAGGGGAGCATTTGCACCTGGTTGGCACCATTTTTGAGTGAACTGCCAAAAGTCAGATTTTTGCTGAAATTGTGACCCCGGGGCTTAGGGATTTTTTCAAAAAAATATTTTCTGCCGGTTAAGTTTTTGAGGGCTGATTTCTTGTCCTGTGATAAAAAGCCTTCTGTTTCGAGTGCCAAACCTTTCAGGAGAGCATTTTCAAGCTTTTGGCACCATTTTTGAGTGAACTACCAAAAGTCAGATTTTTGCTGAAATTGTGACCCCGGGGCTTAGGGATTTTTTCAAAAAAATATTTTCTGCCGGTTAAGTTTTTGAGGGCTGATTTCTTGTCCTGTGATAAAAAGCCTTCTGTTTCGAGTACCAAACCTTTCAGCGGATCATTTTCAAGCTTTTCGCACCATTTTTGAGTGAACTGCCAAAAGTCAGATTTTTGCTGAAATTGTGACCCCGGGGCTTAGGGATTTTTTCAAAAAAATATTTTCTGCCGGTTAAGTTTTTGAGGGCTGATTTCTTGTCCTGTGATAAAAAGCCTTCTGTTTCGAGTGCCAAACCTTTCAGGAGAGCATTTTCAAGCTTTTGGCACCATTTTTGAGTGAACTGCCAAAAGTCAGATTTTTGCTGAAATTGTGACCCCGGGGCTTAGGGATTTTTTCAAAAAAATATTTTCTGCCGGTTACGTTTTTGAGGGCTGATTTCTTGTCCTGTGATAAAAAGCCTTCTGTTTCGAGGGCCAAAGCTTTCAGGGGAGCATTTTCAAGCTTTTGGCACCATTTTTGAGTGAATTGCCAAAAGTCAGATTTTTGCTGAAATTGTGACCCCGGGGCTTAGGGATTTTTTCAAAAAAATATTTTCTGCCGGTTAAGTGTTTGAGGGCTGATTTCTTGTCCTGTGATAAAAAGCCTTCTGTTTCCATCGCCAAAGCTTTCAGGGGAGCATTTGCAACCGGTTAACACCATTTTTGAGTGAACTGCCAAAAGTAAGATTTTTGCTGAAATTGTGACCCCGGGGCTTAGGGATTTTTTCAGGGATTTTTTCAAAAAAATATTTTCTGCCGGTTAAGTTTTTGAGGGCTGATTTCTTGTCCTGTGATAAAAAGCCTTCTGTTTCGAGGGCCAAAGCTTTCAGGGGAGCATTTGCAACCGGTTGGCACCATTTTTGAGTGAACTGCCAAAAGTCAGATTTTTGCTGAAATTGTGACCCCGGGGCTTAGGGATTTTTTCAGAAAAATATTTTCTGCCGGTTAAGTTTTTGAGGGCTGATTTCTTGTCCTGTGATAAAAAGCCTTCTGTTTCGAGTGCCAAACCTTTCAGCGGATCATTTTCAAGCTTTTCGCACCATTTTTGAGTGAACTGCCAAAAGTCAGATTTTTACTGAAATTGTGACCCCGGGGCTTAGGGATTTTTTCAAAAAAATATTTTCTGCCGGTTAAGTTTTTGAGGGCTGATTTCTTGTCCTGTGATAAAAAGCCTACTGTTTCCATCGCCAAAGCTTTCAGGGGAGCATTTGCAACCGGTTGGCACCATTTTTGAGTGAACTGCCAAAAGTCAGATTTTTGCTGAAATTGTGACCCCGGGGCTTAGGGATTTTTTCAAAAAAATATTTTCTGCCGGTTAAGTTTTTGAGGGCTGATTTCTTGTCCTGTGATAAAAAGCCTTCTGTTTCGAGTGCCAAACCTTTCAGGAGAGCACTTGCAACCGGTTGGCACCATTTTTGAGTGAATTGCCAAAAGTCAGATTTTTGCTGAAATTGTGACCCCGGGGCTTAGGGATTTTTTCAAAAAAATATTTTCTGCCGGATAAGTTTTTGAGGGCTGATTTCTTGTCCTGTGATAAAAAGCCTTCTGTTTCGAGTGCCAAAGCTTTCAGGGGAGCATTTTCAAGCTTTTCGCACCATTTTTGTGTGAACTGCCAAAAGTCAGATTTTTGCTGAAATTGTGACCCCGGGGCTTAGGGATTTTTTCAAAAAAATATTTTCTGCCGGTTAAGTTTTTGAGGGCTGATTTCTTGTCCTGTGATAAAAAGCCTTCTGTTTCGAGTGCCAAACCTTTCAGGAGAGCATTTTCAAGCTTTTGGCACCATTTTTGAGTGAACTACCAAAAGTCAGATTTTTGCTGAAATTGTGACCCCGGGGCTTAGGGATTTTTTCAAAAAAATATTTTCTGCCGGTTAAGTTTTTGAGGGCTGATTTCTTGTCCTGTGATAAAAAGCCTTCTGTTTCGAGTACCAAACCTTTCAGCGGATCATTTTCAAGCTTTTCGCACCATTTTTGAGTGAACTGCCAAAAGTCAGATTTTTGCTGAAATTGTGACCCCGGGGCTTAGGGATTTTTTCAAAAAAATATTTTCTGCCGGTTAAGTTTTTGAGGGCTGATTTCTTGTCCTGTGATAAAAAGCCTTCTGTTTCGAGTGCCAAACCTTTCAGGAGAGCATTTTCAAGCTTTTGGCACCATTTTTGAGTGAACTGCCAAAAGTCAGATTTTTACTGAAATTGTGACCCCGGGGCTTAGGGATTTTTTCAAAAAAATATTTTCTGCCGGTTAAGTTTTTGAGGGCTGATTTCTTGTCCTGTGATAAAAAGCCTACTGTTTCCATCGCCAAAGCTTTCAGGGGAGCATTTGCAACCGGTTGGCACCATTTTTGAGTGAACTGCCAAAAGTCAGATTTTTGCTGAAATTGTGACCCCGGGGCTTAGGGATTTTTTCAAAAAAATATTTTCTGCCGGTTAAGTTTTTGAGGGCTGATTTCTTGTCCTGTGATAAAAAGCCTTCTGTTTCGAGTGCCAAACCTTTCAGGAGAGCACTTGCAACCGGTTGGCACCATTTTTGAGTGAATTGCCAAAAGTCAGATTTTTGCTGAAATTGTGACCCCGGGGCTTAGGGATTTTTTCAAAAAAATATTTTCTGCCGGATAAGTTTTTGAGGGCTGATTTCTTGTCCTGTGATAAAAAGCCTTCTGTTTCGAGTGCCAAAGCTTTCAGGGGAGCATTTTCAAGCTTTTCGCACCATTTTTGTGTGAACTGCCAAAAGTCAGATTTTTGCTGAAATTGTGACCCCGGGGCTTAGGGATTTTTTCAAAAAAATATTTTCTGCCGGTTAAGTTTTTGAGGGCTGATTTCTTGTCCTGTGATAAAAAGCCTTCTGTTTCGAGTGCCAAACCTTTCAGGAGAGCATTTTCAAGCTTTTGGCACCATTTTTGAGTGAACTACCAAAAGTCAGATTTTTGCTGAAATTGTGACCCCGGGGCTTAGGGATTTTTTCAAAAAAATATTTTCTGCCGGTTAAGTTTTTGAGGGCTGATTTCTTGTCCTGTGATAAAAAGCCTTCTGTTTCGAGTACCAAACCTTTCAGCGGATCATTTTCAAGCTTTTCGCACCATTTTTGAGTGAACTGCCAAAAGTCAGATTTTTGCTGAAATTGTGACCCCGGGGCTTAGGGATTTTTTCAAAAAAATATTTTCTGCCGGTTAAGTTTTTGAGGGCTGATTTCTTGTCCTGTGATAAAAAGCCTTCTGTTTCGAGTGCCAAACCTTTCAGGAGAGCATTTTCAAGCTTTTGGCACCATTTTTGAGTGAACTGCCAAAAGTCAGATTTTTGCTGAAATTGTGACCCCGGGGCTTAGGGATTTTTTCAAAAAAATATTTTCTGCCGGTTACGTTTTTGAGGGCTGATTTCTTGTCCTGTGATAAAAAGCCTTCTGTTTCGAGGGCCAAAGCTTTCAGGGGAGCATTTTCAAGCTTTTGGCACCATTTTTGAGTGAATTGCCAAAAGTCAGATTTTTGCTGAAATTGTGACCCCGGGGCTTAGGGATTTTTTCAAAAAAATATTTTCTGCCGGTTAAGTGTTTGAGGGCTGATTTCTTGTCCTGTGATAAAAAGCCTTCTGTTTCCATCGCCAAAGCTTTCAGGGGAGCATTTGCAACCGGTTAACACCATTTTTGAGTGAACTGCCAAAAGTCAGATTTTTGCTGAAATTGTGACCCCGGGGCTTAGGGATTTTTTCAGGGATTTTTTCAAAAAAATATTTTCTGCCGGTTAAGTTTTTGAGGGCTGATTTCTTGTCCTGTGATAAAAAGCCTTCTGTTTCGAGGGCCAAAGCTTTCAGGGGAGCATTTGCAACCGGTTGGCACCATTTTTGAGTGAACTGCCAAAAGTCAGATTTTTGCTGAAATTGTGACCCCGGGGCTTAGGGATTTTTTCAGAAAAATATTTTCTGCCGGTTAAGTTTTTGAGGGCTGATTTCTTGTCCTGTGATAAAAAGCCTTCTGTTTCGAGTGCCAAACCTTTCAGCGGATCATTTTCAAGCTTTTCGCACCATTTTTGAGTGAACTGCCAAAAGTCAGATTTTTACTGAAATTGTGACCCCGGGGCTTAGGGATTTTTTCAAAAAAATATTTTCTGCCGGTTAAGTTTTTGAGGGCTGATTTCTTGTCCTGTGATAAAAAGCCTACTGTTTCCATCGCCAAAGCTTTCAGGGGAGCATTTGCAACCGGTTGGCACCATTTTTGAGTGAACTGCCAAAAGTCAGATTTTTGCTGAAATTGTGACCCCGGGGCTTAGGGATTTTTTCAAAAAAATATTTTCTGCCGGTTAAGTTTTTGAGGGCTGATTTCTTGTCCTGTGATAAAAAGCCTTCTGTTTCGAGTGCCAAACCTTTCAGGAGAGCACTTGCAACCGGTTGGCACCATTTTTGAGTGAATTGCCAAAAGTCAGATTTTTGCTGAAATTGTGACCCCGGGGCTTAGGGATTTTTTCAAAAAAATATTTTCTGCCGGATAAGTTTTTGAGGGCTGATTTCTTGTCCTGTGATAAAAAGCCTTCTGTTTCGAGTGCCAAAGCTTTCAGGGGAGCATTTTCAAGCTTTTCGCACCATTTTTGTGTGAACTGCCAAAAGTCAGATTTTTGCTGAAATTGTGACCCCGGGGCTTAGGGATTTTTTCAAAAAAATATTTTCTGCCGGTTAAGTTTTTGAGGGCTGATTTCTTGTCCTGTGATAAAAAGCCTTCTGTTTCCATCGCCAAAGCTTTCAGGGGAGCATTTGCAACCGGTTGGCACCATTTTTGAGTGAACTGCCAAAAGTCAGATTTTTGCTGAAATTGTGACCCCGGGGCTTAGGGATTTTTTCAAAAAAATATTTTCTGCTGGTTAAGTTTTTGAGGGCTGATTTCTTGTCCTGTGATAAAAAGCCTTCTGTTTCGAGGGCCAAAGCTTTCAGGGGAGCATTTGCAACCGGTTGGCACCATTTTTGAGTGAACTGCCAAAAGTCACATTTTTGCTGAAATTGTGACCCCGGGGATTAGGGATTTTTTCAAAAAAATATTTTCTGCCGGTTAAGTTTTTGAGGGCTGATTTCTTGTCCTGTGATAAAAAGCCTTCTGTTTCGAGTGCCAAACCTTTCAGGGGAGCATTTTCAAGCTTTTGGCACCATTTTTGAGTGAACTGCCAAAAGTCAGATTTTTGCTGAAATTGTGACCCCGGGGCTTAGGGATTTTTTCAAAAAAATATTTTCTGCCGGTTAAGTTTTTGAGGGCTGATTTCTTGTCCTGTGATAAAAAGCCTTCTGTTTCCATCGCCAAAGCTTTCAGGGGAGCACTTGCAACCGGTTGGCACCATTTTTGAGTGAATTGCCAAAAGTCAGATTTTTGCTGAAATTGTGACCCCGGGGCTTAGGGATTTTTTCAAAAAAATATTTTCTGCCGGTTAAGTTTTTGAGGGCTGATTTCTTTTCCTGTGATAAAAATCCTTCTGTTTTGAGTGCCAAACCTTTCAGGGGAGCATTTTCAAGCTTTTGGCACCATTTTGAGTGAACTGCCAAAAGTCAGTTTTTTGCTGAAATTGTGACCCCGGGGCTTAGGGATTTTTTCAAAAAAATATTTTCTGCCGGATAAGTTTTTGAGGGCTGATTTCTTGTCCTGTGATAAAAAGCCTTCTGTTTCGAGTGCCAAACCTGTCGGGGGAGCATTTTCAAGCTTTTGGCACCATTTTTGAGTGAATTGCCAAAAGTCAGATTTTTGCTGAAATTGTGACCCCGGGGCTTAGGGATTTTTTCAAAAAAATATTTTCTGCCGGTTAAGTTTTTGAGGGCTGATTTCTTGTCCTGTGATAAAAAGCCTTCTGTTTCGAGTGCCAAACCTTTCAGGAGAGCATTTTCAAGCTTTTGGCACCATTTTTGAGTGAACTGCCAAAAGTCAGATTTTTGCTGAAATTGTGACCCCGGGGCTTAGGGATTTTTTCAAAAAAATATTTTCTGCCGGTTAAGTTTTTGAGGGCTGATTTCTTGTCCTGTGATAAAAAGCCTTCTGTTTCGAGGGCCAAAGCTTTCAGGGGAGCATTTGCAACCGGTTGGCACCATTTTTGAGTGAACTGCCAAAAGTCAGATTTTTGCTGAAATTGTGACCCCGGGGCTTAGGGATTTTTTCAAAAAAATATTTTCTGCCGGTTAAGTTTTTGAGGGCTGATTTCTTGTCCTGTGATAAAAAGCCTTCTGTTTCGAGTGCCAAACCTTTCAGGGGAGCATTTTCAAGCTTTTGGCACCATTTTTGAGTGAACTGCCAAAAGTCAGATTTTTGCTGAAATTGTGACCCCGGGCCTTAGGGATTTTTTCAAAAAAATATTTTCTGCCGGTTAAGTTTTTGAGGGCTGATTTCTTGTCCTGTGATAAAAAGCCTTCTGTTTCGAGGGCCAAAGCTTTCAGGGGAGCATTTTCAAGCTTTTGGCACCATTTTTGAGTGAATTGCCAAAAGTCAGATTATTGCTGAAATTGTGACCCCGGGGCTTAGGGATTTTTTCAAAAAAATATTTTCTGCCGGTTACGTTTTTGAGGGCTGATTTCTTGTCCTGTGATAAAAAGCCTTCTGTTTCGAGGGCCAAAGCTTTCAGGGGAGCATTTTCAAGCTTTTGGCACCATTTTTGAGTGAATTGCCAAAAGTCAGATTTTTGCTGAAATTGTGACCCCGGGGCTTAGGGATTTTTTCAAAAAAATATTTTCTGCCGGTTAAGTGTTTGAGGGCTGATTTCTTGTCCTGTGATAAAAAGCCTTCTGTTTCCATCGCCAAAGCTTTCAGGGGAGCATTTGCAACCGGTTAACACCATTTTTGAGTGAACTGCCAAAAGTCAGATTTTTGCTGAAATTGTGACCCCGGGGCTTAGGGATTTTTTCAAAAAAATATTTTCTGCCGGTTAAGTTTTTGAGGGCTGATTTCTTGTCCTGTGATAAAAAGCCTTCTGTTTCCATCGCCAAAGCTTTCAGGGGAGCACTTGCAACCGGTTGGCACCATTTTTGAGTGAATTGCCAAAAGTCAGATTTTTGCTGAAATTGTGACCCCGGGGCTTAGGGATTTTTTCAAAAAAATATTTTCTGCCGGTTAAGTTTTTGAGGGCTGATTTCTTGTCCTGTGATAAAAAGCCTTCTGTTTCGAGGGCCAAAGCTTTCAGGGGAGCATTTGCAACCGGTTGGCACCATTTTTGAGTGAACTGCCAAAAGTCACATTTTTGCTGAAATTGTGACCCCGGGGATTAGGGATTTTTTCAAAAAAATATTTTCTGCCGGTTAAGTTTTTGAGGGCTGATTTCTTGTCCTGTGATAAAAAGCCTTCTGTTTCGAGTGCCAAACCTTTCAGCGGATCATTTTCAAGCTTTTCGCACCATTTTTGAGTGAACTGCCAAAAGTCAGATTTTTACTGAAATTGTGACCCCGGGGCTTAGGGATTTTTTCAAAAAAATATTTTCTGCCGGTTAAGTTTTTGAGGGCTGATTTCTTGTCCTGTGATAAAAAGCCTACTGTTTCCATCGCCAAAGCTTTCAGGGGAGCATTTGCAACCGGTTGGCACCATTTTTGAGTGAACTGCCAAAAGTCAGATTTTTGCTGAAATTGTGACCCCGGGGCTTAGGGATTTTTTCAAAAAAATATTTTCTGCCGGTTAAGTTTTTGAGAGCTGATTTCTTGTCCTGTGATAAAAAGCCTTCTGTTTCGAGTGCCAAACCTTTCAGGAGAGCACTTGCAACCGGTTGGCACCATTTTTGAGTGAATTGCCAAAAGTCAGATTTTTGCTGAAATTGTGACCCCGGGGCTTAGGGATTTTTTCAAAAAAATATTTTCTGCCGGATAAGTTTTTGAGGGCTGATTTCTTGTCCTGTGATAAAAAGCCTTCTGTTTCGAGTGCCAAAGCTTTCAGGGGAGCATTTTCAAGCTTTTCGCACCATTTTTGTGTGAACTGCCAAAAGTCAGATTTTTGCTGAAATTGTGACCCCGGGGCTTAGGGATTTTTTCAAAAAAATATTTTCTGCCGGTTAAGTTTTTGAGGGCTGATTTCTTGTCCTGTGATAAAAAGCCTTCTGTTTCCATCGCCAAAGCTTTCAGGGGAGCACTTGCAACCGGTTGGCACCATTTTTGAGTGAATTGCCAAAAGTCAGATTTTTGCTGAAATTGTGACCCCGGGGCTTAGGGATTTTTTCAAAAAAATATTTTCTGCCGGATAAGTTTTTGAGGGCTGATTTCTTGTCCTGTGATAAAAAGCCTTCTGTTTCGAGTGCCAAACCTGTCGGGGGAGCATTTTCAAGCTTTTGGCACCATTTTTGAGTGAATTGCCAAAAGTCAGATTTTTGCTGAAATTGTGACCCCGGGGCTTAGGGATTTTTTCAAAAAAATATTTTCTGCCGGTTAAGTGTTTGAGGGCTGATTTCTTGTCCTGTGATAAAAGGCCTTCTGTTTCCATCGCCAAAGCTTTCAGGGGAGCATTTGCAACCGGTTGGCACCATTTTTGAGTGAACTGCAAAAAGTCAGATTTTTGCTGAAATTGTGACCCCGGGGCTTAGGGATTTTTTCAAAAAAATATTTTCTGCCGGTTAAGTTTTTGAGGGCTGATTTCTTGTCCTGTGATAAAAAGCCTTCTGTTTCGAGTGCCAAACCTTTCAGGAGAGCATTTTCAAGCTTTTGGCACCATTTTTGAGTGAACTACCAAAAGTCAGATTTTTGCTGAAATTGTGACCCCGGGGCTTAGGGATTTTTTCAAAAAAATATTTTCTGCCGGTTAAGTTTTTGAGGGCTGATTTCTTGTCCTGTGATAAAAAGCCTTCTGTTTCGAGTACCAAACCTTTCAGCGGATCATTTTCAAGCTTTTCGCACCATTTTTGAGTGAACTGCCAAAAGTCAGATTTTTGCTGAAATTGTGACCCCGGGGCTTAGGGATTTTTTCAAAAAAATATTTTCTGCCGGTTAAGTTTTTGAGGGCTGATTTCTTGTCCTGTGATAAAAAGCCTTCTGTTTCGAGTGCCAAACCTTTCAGGAGAGCATTTTCAAGCTTTTGGCACCATTTTTGAGTGAACTGCCAAAAGTCAGATTTTTGCTGAAATTGTGACCCCGGGGCTTAGGGATTTTTTCAAAAAAATATTTTCTGCCGGTTACGTTTTTGAGGGCTGATTTCTTGTCCTGTGATAAAAAGCCTTCTGTTTCGAGGGCCAAAGCTTTCAGGGGAGCATTTTCAAGCTTTTGGCACCATTTTTGAGTGAATTGCCAAAAGTCAGATTTTTGCTGAAATTGTGACCCCGGGGCTTAGGGATTTTTTCAAAAAAATATTTTCTGCCGGTTAAGTGTTTGAGGGCTGATTTCTTGTCCTGTGATAAAAAGCCTTCTGTTTCCATCGCCAAAGCTTTCAGGGGAGCATTTGCAACCGGTTAACACCATTTTTGAGTGAACTGCCAAAAGTCAGATTTTTGCTGAAATTGTGACCCCGGGGCTTAGGGATTTTTTCAGGGATTTTTTCAAAAAAATATTTTCTGCCGGTTAAGTTTTTGAGGGCTGATTTCTTGTCCTGTGATAAAAAGCCTTCTGTTTCGAGGGCCAAAGCTTTCAGGGGAGCATTTGCAACCGGTTGGCACCATTTTTGAGTGAACTGCCAAAAGTCAGATTTTTGCTGAAATTGTGACCCCGGGGCTTAGGGATTTTTTCAGAAAAATATTTTCTGCCGGTTAAGTTTTTGAGGGCTGATTTCTTGTCCTGTGATAAAAAGCCTTCTGTTTCGAGTGCCAAACCTTTCAGCGGATCATTTTCAAGCTTTTCACACCATTTTTGAGTGAACTGCCAAAAGTCAGATTTTTACTGAAATTGTGACCCCGGGGCTTAGGGATTTTTTCAAAAAAATATTTTCTGCCGGTTAAGTTTTTGAGGGCTGATTTCTTGTCCTGTGATAAAAAGCCTACTGTTTCCATCGCCAAAGCTTTCAGGGGAGCATTTGCAACCGGTTGGCACCATTTTTGAGTGAACTGCCAAAAGTCAGATTTTTGCTGAAATTGTGACCCCGGGGCTTAGGGATTTTTTCAAAAAAATATTTTCTGCCGGTTAAGTTTTTGAGGGCTGATTTCTTGTCCTGTGATAAAAAGCCTTCTGTTTCGAGTGCCAAACCTTTCAGGAGAGCACTTGCAACCGGTTGGCACCATTTTTGAGTGAATTGCCAAAAGTCAGATTTTTGCTGAAATTGTGACCCCGGGGCTTAGGGATTTTTTCAAAAAAATATTTTCTGCCGGATAAGTTTTTGAGGGCTGATTTCTTGTCCTGTGATAAAAAGCCTTCTGTTTCGAGTGCCAAAGCTTTCAGGGGAGCATTTTCAAGCTTTTCGCACCATTTTTGTGTGAACTGCCAAAAGTCAGATTTTTGCTGAAATTGTGACCCCGGGGCTTAGGGATTTTTTCAAAAAAATATTTTCTGCCGGTTAAGTTTTTGAGGGCTGATTTCTTGTCCTGTGATAAAAAGCCTTCTGTTTCCATCGCCAAAGCTTTCAGGGGAGCATTTGCAACCGGTTGGCACCATTTTTGAGTGAACTGCCAAAAGTCAGATTTTTGCTGAAATTGTGACCCCGGGGCTTAGGGATTTTTTCAAAAAAATATTTTCTGCCGGTTAAGTTTTTGAGGGCTGATTTCTTGTCCTGTGATAAAAAGCCTTCTGTTTCGAGGGCCAAAGCTTTCAGGGGAGCATTTGCAACCGGTTGGCACCATTTTTGAGTGAACTGCCAAAAGTCACATTTTTGCTGAAATTGTGACCCCGGGGATTAGGGATTTTTTCAAAAAAATATTTTCTGCCGGTTAAGTTTTTGAGGGCTGATTTCTTGTCCTGTGATAAAAAGCCTTCTGTTTCGAGTGCCAAACCTTTCAGGGGAGCATTTTCAAGCTTTTGGCACCATTTTTGAGTGAACTGCCAAAAGTCAGATTTTTGCTGAAATTGTGACCCCGGGGCTTAGGGATTTTTTCAAAAAAATATTTTCTGCCGGTTAAGTTTTTGAGGGCTGATTTCTTGTCCTGTGATAAAAAGCCTTCTGTTTCCATCGCCAAAGCTTTCAGGGGAGCACTTGCAACCGATTGGCACCATTTTTGAGTGAATTGCCAAAAGTCAGATTTTTGCTGAAATTGTGACCCCGGGGCTTAGGGATTTTTTCAAAAAAATATTTTCTGCCGGTTAAGTTTTTGAGGGCTGATTTCTTTTCCTGTGATAAAAATCCTTCTGTTTTGAGTGCCAAACCTTTCAGGGGAGCATTTTCAAGCTTTTGGCACCATTTTGAGTGAACTGCCAAAAGTCAGTTTTTTGCTGAAATTGTGACCCCGGGGCTTAGGGATTTTTTCAAAAAAATATTTTCTGCCGGATAAGTTTTTGAGGGCTGATTTCTTGTCCTGTGATAAAAAGCCTTCTGTTTCGAGGGCCAAAGCTTTCAGGGGAGCATTTGCAACTGGTTGGCACCATTTTTGAGTGAACTGCCAAAAGTCAGATTTTTGCTGAAATTGTGACCCCGGGGCTTAGGGATTTTTTCAAAAAAATATTTTCTGCCGGTTAAGTTTTTGAGGGCTGATTTCTTGTCCTGTGATAAAAAGCCTTCTGTTTCGAGTGCCAAACCTTTCAGGAGAGCATTTTCAAGCTTTTGGCACCATTTTTGAGTGAACTACCAAAAGTCAGATTTTTGCTGAAATTGTGACCCCGGGGCTTAGGGATTTTTTCAAAAAAATATTTTCTGCCGGTTAAGTTTTTGAGGGCTGATTTCTTGTCCTGTGATAAAAAGCCTTCTGTTTCGAGTACCAAACCTTTCAGCGGATCATTTTCAAGCTTTTCGCACCATTTTTGAGTGAACTGCCAAAAGTCAGATTTTTGCTGAAATTGTGACCCCGGGGCTTAGGGATTTTTTCAAAAAAATATTTTCTGCCGGTTAAGTTTTTGAGGGCTGATTTCTTGTCCTGTGATAAAAAGCCTTCTGTTTCGAGTGCCAAACCTTTCAGGAGAGCATTTTCAAGCTTTTGGCACCATTTTTGAGTGAACTGCCAAAAGTCAGATTTTTGCTGAAATTGTGACCCCGGGGCTTAGGGATTTTTTCAAAAAAATATTTTCTGCCGGTTACGTTTTTGAGGGCTGATTTCTTGTCCTGTGATAAAAAGCCTTCTGTTTCGAGGGCCAAAGCTTTCAGGGGAGCATTTTCAAGCTTTTGGCACCATTTTTGAGTGAATTGCCAAAAGTCAGATTTTTGCTGAAATTGTGACCCCGGGGCTTAGGGATTTTTTCAAAAAAATATTTTCTGCCGGTTATGTGTTTGAGGGCTGATTTCTTGTCCTGTGATAAAAAGCCTTCTGTTTCCATCGCCAAAGCTTTCAGGGGAGCATTTGCAACCGGTTAACACCATTTTTGAGTGAACTGCCAAAAGTCAGATTTTTGCTGAAATTGTGACCCCGGGGCTTAGGGATTTTTTCAGGGATTTTTTCAAAAAAATATTTTCTGCCAGTTAAGTTTTTGAGGGCTGATTTCTTGTCCTGTGATAAAAAGCCTTCTGTTTCGAGGGCCAAAGCTTTCAGGGGAGCATTTGCAACCGGTTGGCACCATTTTTGAGTGAACTGCCAAAAGTCAGATTTTTGCTGAAATTGTGACCCCGGGGCTTAGGGATTTTTTCAGAAAAATATTTTCTGCCGGTTAAGTTTTTGAGGGCTGATTTCTTGTCCTGTGATAAAAAGCCTTCTGTTTCGAGTGCCAAACCTTTCAGCGGATCATTTTCAAGCTTTTCGCACCATTTTTGAGTGAACTGCCAAAAGTCAGATTTTTACTGAAATTGTGACCCCGGGGCTTAGGGATTTTTTCAAAAAAATATTTTCTGCCGGTTAAGTTTTTGAGGGCTGATTTCTTGTCCTGTGATAAAAAGCCTACTGTTTCCATCGCCAAAGCTTTCAGGGGAGCATTTGCAACCGGTTGGCACCATTTTTGAGTGAACTGCCAAAAGTCAGATTTTTGCTGAAATTGTGACCCCGGGGCTTAGGGATTTTTTCAAAAAATATTTTCTGCCGGTTAAGTTTTTGAGGGCTGATTTCTTGTCCTGTGATAAAAAGCCTTCTGTTTCGAGTGCCAAACCTTTCAGGAGAGCACTTGCAACCGGTTGGCACCATTTTTGAGTGAATTGCCAAAAGTCAGATTTTTGCTGAAATTGTGACCCCGGGGCTTAGGGATTTTTTCAAAAAAATATTTTCTGCCGGATAAGTTTTTGAGGGCTGATTTCTTGTCCTGTGATAAAAAGCCTTCTGTTTCGAGTGCCAAAGCTTTCAGGGGAGCATTTTCAAGCTTTTCGCACCATTTTTGTGTGAACTGCCAAAAGTCAGATTTTTGCTGAAATTGTGACCCCGGGGCTTAGGGATTTTTTCAAAAAAATATTTTCTGCCGGTTAAGTTTTTGAGGGCTGATTTCTTGTCCTGTGATAAAAAGCCTTCTGTTTCCATCGCCAAAGCTTTCAGGGGAGCATTTGCAACCGGTTGGCACCATTTTTGAGTGAACTGCCAAAAGTCAGATTTTTGCTGAAATTGTGACCCCGGGGCTTAGGGATTTTTTCAAAAAAATATTTTCTGCCGGTTAAGTTTTTGAGGGCTGATTTCTTGTCCTGTGATAAAAAGCCTTCTGTTTCGAGGGCCAAAGCTTTCAGGGGAGCATTTGCAACCGGTTGGCACCATTTTTGAGTGAACTGCCAAAAGTCACATTTTTGCTGAAATTGTGACCCCGGGGATTAGGGATTTTTTCAAAAAAATATTTTCTGCCGGTTAAGTTTTTGAGGGCTGATTTCTTGTCCTGTGATAAAAAGCCTTCTGTTTCGAGTGCCAAACCTTTCAGGGGAGCATTTTCAAGCTTTTGGCACCATTTTTGAGTGAACTGCCAAAAGTCAGATTTTTGCTGAAATTGTGACCCCGGGGCTTAGGGATTTTTTCAAAAAAATATTTTCTGCCGGTTAAGTTTTTGAGGGCTGATTTCTTGTCCTGTGATAAAAAGCCTTCTGTTTCCATCGCCAAAGCTTTCAGGGGAGCACTTGCAACCGGTTGGCACCATTTTTGAGTGAATTGCCAAAAGTCAGATTTTTGCTGAAATTGTGGAAATTGTGACCCCGGGGCTTAGGGATTTTTTCAAAAAAATATTTTCTGCCGGTTAAGCTGATTTCTTTTCCTGTGATAAAAATCCTTCTGTTTTGAGTGCCAAACCTTTCAGGGGAGCATTTTCAAGCTTTTGGCACCATTTTGAGTGAACTGCCAAAAGTCAGTTTTTTGCTGAAATTGTGACCCCGGGGCTTAGGGATTTTTTCAAAAAAATATTTTCTGCCGGATAAGTTTTTGAGGGCTGATTTCTTGTCCTGTGATAAAAAGCCTTCTGTTTCGAGTGCCAAACCTGTCGGGGGAGCATTTTCAAGCTTTTGGCACCATTTTTGAGTGAATTGCCAAAAGTCAGATTTTTGCTGAAATTGTGACCCCGGGGCTTAGGGATTTTTTCAAAAAAATATTTTCTGCCGGTTAAGTTTTTGAGGGCTGATTTCTTGTCCTGTGATAAAAAGCCTTCTGTTTCGAGTGCCAAACCTTTCAGGAGAGCATTTTCAAGCTTTTGGCACCATTTTTGAGTGAACTGCCAAAAGTCAGATTTTTGCTGAAATTGTGACCCCGGGGCTTAGGGATTTTTTCAAAAAAATATTTTCTGCCGGTTAAGTTTTTGAGGGCTGATTTCTTGTCCTGTGATAAAAAGCCTTCTGTTTCGAGGGCCAAAGCTTTCAGGGGAGCATTTGCAACTGGTTGGCACCATTTTTGAGTGAACTGCCAAAAGTCAGATTTTTGCTGAAATTGTGACCCCGGGGCTTAGGGATTTTTTCAAAAAAATATTTTCTGCCGGTTAAGTTTTTGAGGGCTGATTTCTTGTCCTGTGATAAAAAGCCTTCTGTTTCGAGTGCCAAACCTTTCAGGAGAGCATTTTCAAGCTTTTGGCACCATTTTTGAGTGAACTACCAAAAGTCAGATTTTTGCTGAAATTGTGACCCCGGGGCTTAGGGATTTTTTCAAAAAAATATTTTCTGCCGGTTAAGTTTTTGAGGGCTGATTTCTTGTCCTGTGATAAAAAGCCTTCTGTTTCGAGTACCAAACCTTTCAGCGGATCATTTTCAAGCTTTTCGCACCATTTTTGAGTGAACTGCCAAAAGTCAGATTTTTGCTGAAATTGTGACCCCGGGGCTTAGGGATTTTTTCAAAAAAATATTTTCTGCCGGTTAAGTTTTTGAGGGCTGATTTCTTGTCCTGTGATAAAAAGCCTTCTGTTTCGAGTGCCAAACCTTTCAGGAGAGCATTTTCAAGCTTTTGGCACCATTTTTGAGTGAACTGCCAAAAGTCAGATTTTTGCTGAAATTGTGACCCCGGGGCTTAGGGATTTTTTCAAAAAAATATTTTCTGCCGGTTACGTTTTTGAGGGCTGATTTCTTGTCCTGTGATAAAAAGCCTTCTGTTTCGAGGGCCAAAGCTTTCAGGGGAGCATTTTCAAGCTTTTGGCACCATTTTTGAGTGAATTGCCAAAAGTCAGATTTTTGCTGAAATTGTGACCCCGGGGCTTAGGGATTTTTTCAAAAAAATATTTTCTGCCGGTTAAGTGTTTGAGGGCTGATTTCTTGTCCTGTGATAAAAAGCCTTCTGTTTCCATCGCCAAAGCTTTCAGGGGAGCATTTGCAACCGGTTAACACCATTTTTGAGTGAACTGCCAAAAGTCAGATTTTTGCTGAAATTGTGACCCCGGGGCTTAGGGATTTTTTCAGGGATTTTTTCAAAAAAATATTTTCTGCTGGTTAAGTTTTTGAGGGCTGATTTCTTGTCCTGTGATAAAAAGCCTTCTGTTTCGAGGGCCAAAGCTTTCAGGGGAGCATTTGCAACCGGTTGGCACCATTTTTGAGTGAACTGCCAAAAGTCAGATTTTTGCTGAAATTGTGACCCCGGGGCTTAGGGATTTTTTCAGAAAAATATTTTCTGCCGGTTAAGTTTTTGAGGGCTGATTTCTTGTCCTGTGATAAAAAGCCTTCTGTTTCGAGTGCCAAACCTTTCAGCGGATCATTTTCAAGCTTTTCGCACCATTTTTGAGTGAACTGCCAAAAGTCAGATTTTTACTGAAATTGTGACCCCGGGGCTTAGGGATTTTTTCAAAAAAATATTTTCTGCCGGTTAAGTTTTTGAGGGCTGATTTCTTGTCCTGTGATAAAAAGCCTACTGTTTCCATCGCCAAAGCTTTCAGGGGAGCATTTGCAACCGGTTGGCACCATTTTTGAGTGAACTGCCAAAAGTCAGATTTTTGCTGAAATTGTGACCCCGGGGCTTAGGGATTTTTTCAAAAAAATATTTTCTGCCGGTTAAGTTTTTGAGGGCTGATTTCTTGTCCTGTGATAAAAAGCCTTCTGTTTCGAGTGCCAAACCTTTCAGGAGAGCACTTGCAACCGGTTGGCACCATTTTTGAGTGAATTGCCAAAAGTCAGATTTTTGCTGAAATTGTGACCCCGGGGCTTAGGGATTTTTTCAAAAAAATATTTTCTGCCGGATAAGTTTTTGAGGGCTGATTTCTTGTCCTGTGATAAAAAGCCTTCTGTTTCGAGTGCCAAAGCTTTCAGGGGAGCATTTTCAAGCTTTTCGCACCATTTTTGTGTGAACTGCCAAAAGTCAGATTTTTGCTGAAATTGTGACCCCGGGGCTTAGGGATTTTTTCAAAAAAATATTTTCTGCCGGTTAAGTTTTTGAGGGCTGATTTCTTGTCCTGTGATAAAAAGCCTTCTGTTTCCATCGCCAAAGCTTTCAGGGGAGCATTTGCAACCGGTTGGCACCATTTTTGAGTGAACTGCCAAAAGTCAGATTTTTGCTGAAATTGTGACCCCGGGGCTTAGGGATTTTTTCAAAAAAATATTTTCTGCCGGTTAAGTTTTTGAGGGCTGATTTCTTGTCCTGTGATAAAAAGCCTTCTGTTTCGAGGGCCAAAGCTTTCAGGGGAGCATTTGCAACCGGTTGGCACCATTTTTGAGTGAACTGCCAAAAGTCACATTTTTGCTGAAATTGTGACCCCGGGGATTAGGGATTTTTTCAAAAAAATATTTTCTGCCGGTTAAGTTTTTGAGGGCTGATTTCTTGTCCTGTGATAAAAAGCCTTCTGTTTCGAGTGCCAAACCTTTCAGGGGAGCATTTTCAAGCTTTTGGCACCATTTTTGAGTGAACTGCCAAAAGTCAGATTTTTGCTGAAATTGTGACCCCGGGGCTTAGGGATTTTTTCAAAAAAATATTTTCTGCCGGTTAAGTTTTTGAGGGCTGATTTCTTGTCCTGTGATAAAAAGCCTTCTGTTTCCATCGCCAAAGCTTTCAGGGGAGCACTTGCAACCGGTTGGCACCATTTTTGAGTGAATTGCCAAAAGTCAGATTTTTGCTGAAATTGTGACCCCGGGGCTTAGGGATTTTTTCAAAAAAATATTTTCTGCCGGTTAAGTTTTTGAGGGCTGATTTCTTTTCCTGTGATAAAAATCCTTCTGTTTTGAGTGCCAAACCTTTCAGGGGAGCATTTTCAAGCTTTTGGCACCATTTTGAGTGAACTGCCAAAAGTCAGTTTTTTGCTGAAATTGTGACCCCGGGGCTTAGGGATTTTTTCAAAAAAATATTTTCTGCCGGATAAGTTTTTGAGGGCTGATTTCTTGTCCTGTGATAAAAAGCCTTCTGTTTCGAGTGCCAAACCTGTCGGGGGAGCATTTTCAAGCTTTTGGCACCATTTTTGAGTGAATTGCCAAAAGTCAGATTTTTGCTGAAATTGTGACCCCGGGGCTTAGGGATTTTTTCAAAAAAATATTTTCTGCCGGTTAAGTTTTTGAGGGCTGATTTCTTGTCCTGTGATAAAAAGCCTTCTGTTTCGAGTGCCAAACCTTTCAGGAGAGCATTTTCAAGCTTTTGGCACCATTTTTGAGTGAACTGCCAAAAGTCAGATTTTTGCTGAAATTGTGACCCCGGGGCTTAGGGATTTTTTCAAAAAAATATTTTCTGCCGGTTAAGTTTTTGAGGGCTGATTTCTTGTCCTGTGATAAAAAGCCTTCTGTTTCGAGGGCCAAAGCTTTCAGGGGAGCATTTGCAACCGGTTGGCACCATTTTTGAGTGAACTGCCAAAAGTCAGATTTTTGCTGAAATTGTGACCCCGGGGCTTAGGGATTTTTTCAAAAAAATATTTTCTGCCGGTTAAGTTTTTGAGGGCTGATTTCTTGTCCTGTGATAAAAAGCCTTCTGTTTCGAGTGCCAAACCTTTCAGGGGAGCATTTTCAAGCTTTTGGCACCATTTTTGAGTGAACTGCCAAAAGTCAGATTTTTGCTGAAATTGTGACCCCGGGCCTTAGGGATTTTTTCAAAAAAATATTTTCTGCCGGTTAAGTTTTTGAGGGCTGATTTCTTGTCCTGTGATAAAAAGCCTTCTGTTTCGAGGGCCAAAGCTTTCAGGGGAGCATTTTCAAGCTTTTGGCACCATTTTTGAGTGAATTGCCAAAAGTCAGATTATTGCTGAAATTGTGACCCCGGGGCTTAGGGATTTTTTCAAAAAAATATTTTCTGCCGGTTACGTTTTTGAGGGCTGATTTCTTGTCCTGTGATAAAAAGCCTTCTGTTTCGAGGGCCAAAGCTTTCAGGGGAGCATTTTCAAGCTTTTGGCACCATTTTTGAGTGAATTGCCAAAAGTCAGATTTTTGCTGAAATTGTGACCCCGGGGCTTAGGGATTTTTTCAAAAAAATATTTTCTGCCGGTTAAGTGTTTGAGGGCTGATTTCTTGTCCTGTGATAAAAAGCCTTCTGTTTCCATCGCCAAAGCTTTCAGGGGAGCATTTGCAACCGGTTAACACCATTTTTGAGTGAACTGCCAAAAGTCAGATTTTTGCTGAAATTGTGACCCCGGGGCTTAGGGATTTTTTCAGGGATTTTTTCAAAAAAATATTTTCTGCCGGTTAAGTTTTTGAGGGCTGATTTCTTGTCCTGTGATAAAAAGCCTTCTGTTTCGAGGGCCAAAGCTTTCAGGGGAGCATTTGCAACCGGTTGGCACCATTTTTGAGTGAACTGCCAAAAGTCAGATTTTTGCTGAAATTGTGACCCCGGGGCTTAGGGATTTTTTCAGAAAAATATTTTCTGCCGGTTAAGTTTTTGAGGGCTGATTTCTTGTCCTGTGATAAAAAGCCTTCTGTTTCGAGTGCCAAACCTTTCAGCGGATCATTTTCAAGCTTTTCGCACCATTTTTGAGTGAACTGCCAAAAGTCAGATTTTTACTGAAATTGTGACCCCGGGGCTTAGGGATTTTTTCAAAAAAATATTTTCTGCCGGTTAAGTTTTTGAGGGCTGATTTCTTGTCCTGTGATAAAAAGCCTACTGTTTCCATCGCCAAAGCTTTCAGGGGAGCATTTGCAACCGGTTGGCACCATTTTTGAGTGAACTGCCAAAAGTCAGATTTTTGCTGAAATTGTGACCCCGGGGCTTAGGGATTTTTTCAAAAAAATATTTTCTGCCGGTTAAGTTTTTGAGGGCTGATTTCTTGTCCTGTGATAAAAAGCCTTCTGTTTAGAGTGCCAAACCTTTCAGGAGAGCACTTGCAACCGGTTGGCACCATTTTTGAGTGAATTGCCAAAAGTCAGATTTTTGCTGAAATTGTGACCCCGGGGCTTAGGGATTTTTTCAAAAAAATATTTTCTGCCGGATAAGTTTTTGAGGGCTGATTTCTTGTCCTGTGATAAAAAGCCTTCTGTTTCGAGTGCCAAAGCTTTCAGGGGAGCATTTTCAAGCTTTTCGCACCATTTTTGTGTGAACTGCCAAAAGTCAGATTTTTGCTGAAATTGTGACCCCGGGGCTTAGGGATTTTTTCAAAAAAATATTTTCTGCCGGTTAAGTTTTTGAGGGCTGATTTCTTGTCCTGTGATAAAAAGCCTTCTGTTTCCATCGCCAAAGCTTTCAGGGGAGCATTTGCAACCGGTTGGCACCATTTTTGAGTGAACTGCCAAAAGTCAGATTTTTGCTGAAATTGTGACCCCGGGGCTTAGGGATTTTTTCAAAAAAATATTTTCTGCCGGTTAAGTTTTTGAGGGCTGATTTCTTGTCCTGTGATAAAAAGCCTTCTGTTTCGAGGGCCAAAGCTTTCAGGGGAGCATTTGCAACCGGTTGGCACCATTTTTGAGTGAACTGCCAAAAGTCACATTTTTGCTGAAATTGTGACCCCGGGCATTAGGGATTTTTTCAAAAAAATATTTTCTGCCGGTTAAGTTTTTGAGGGCTGATTTCTTGTCCTGTGATAAAAAGCCTTCTGTTTCGAGTGCCAAACCTTTCAGGGGAGCATTTTCAAGCTTTTGGCACCATTTTTGAGTGAACTGCCAAAAGTCAGATTTTTGCTGAAATTGTGACCCCGGGGCTTAGGGATTTTTTCAAAAAAATATTTTCTGCCGGTTAAGTTTTTGAGGGCTGATTTCTTGTCCTGTGATAAAAAGCCTTCTGTTTCCATCGCCAAAGCTTTCAGGGGAGCATTTTCAAGCTTTTGGCACCATTTTTGAGTGAACTGCCAAAAGTCAGATTTTTGCTGAAATTGTGACCCCGGGGCTTAGGGATTTTTTCAAAAAAATATTTTCTGCCGGTTAAGTTTTTGAGGGCTGATTTCTTGTCCTGTGATAAAAAGCCTTCTGTTTCCATCGCCAAAGCTTTCAGGGGAGCACTTGCAACCGGTTGGCACCATTTTTGAGTGAATTGCCAAAAGTCAGATTTTTGCTGAAATTGTGACCCCGGGGCTTAGGGATTTTTTCAAAAAAATATTTTCTGCCGGTTAAGTTTTTGAGGGCTGATTTCTTGTCCTGTGATAAAAAGCCTTCTGTTTCGAGGGCCAAAGCTTTCAGGGGAGCATTTGCAACCGGTTGGCACCATTTTTGAGTGAACTGCCAAAAGTCACATTTTTGCTGAAATTGTGACCCCGGGGATTAGGGATTTTTTCAAAAAAATATTTTCTGCCGGTTAAGTTTTTGAGGGCTGATTTCTTGTCCTGTGATAAAAAGCCTTCTGTTTCGAGTGCCAAACCTTTCAGCGGATCATTTTCAAGCTTTTCGCACCATTTTTGAGTGAACTGCCAAAAGTCAGATTTTTACTGAAATTGTGACCCCGGGGCTTAGGGATTTTTTCAAAAAAATATTTTCTGCCGGTTAAGTTTTTGAGGGCTGATTTCTTGTCCTGTGATAAAAAGCCTACTGTTTCCATCGCCAAAGCTTTCAGGGGAGCATTTGCAACCGGTTGGCACCATTTTTGAGTGAACTGCCAAAAGTCAGATTTTTGCTGAAATTGTGACCCCGGGGCTTAGGGATTTTTTCAAAAAAATATTTTCTGCCGGTTAAGTTTTTGAGGGCTGATTTCTTGTCCTGTGATAAAAAGCCTTCTGTTTCGAGTGCCAAACCTTTCAGGAGAGCACTTGCAACCGGTTGGCACCATTTTTGAGTGAATTGCCAAAAGTCAGATTTTTGCTGAAATTGTGACCCCGGGGCTTAGGGATTTTTTCAAAAAAATATTTTCTGCCGGATAAGTTTTTGAGGGCTGATTTCTTGTCCTGTGATAAAAAGCCTTCTGTTTCGAGTGCCAAAGCTTTCAGGGGAGCATTTTCAAGCTTTTCGCACCATTTTTGTGTGAACTGCCAAAAGTCAGATTTTTGCTGAAATTGTGACCCCGGGGCTTAGGGATTTTTTCAAAAAAATATTTTCTGCCGGTTAAGTTTTTGAGGGCTGATTTCTTGTCCTGTGATAAAAAGCCTTCTGTTTCCATCGCCAAAGCTTTCAGGGGAGCACTTGCAACCGGTTGGCACCATTTTTGAGTGAATTGCCAAAAGTCAGATTTTTGCTGAAATTGTGACCCCGGGGCTTAGGGATTTTTTCAAAAAAATATTTTCTGCCGGATAAGTTTTTGAGGGCTGATTTCTTGTCCTGTGATAAAAAGCCTTCTGTTTCGAGTGCCAAACCTGTCGGGGGAGCATTTTCAAGCTTTTGGCACCATTTTTGAGTGAATTGCCAAAAGTCAGATTTTTGCTGAAATTGTGACCCCGGGGCTTAGGGATTTTTTCAAAAAAATATTTTCTGCCGGTTAAGTGTTTGAGGGCTGATTTCTTGTCCTGTGATAAAAGGCCTTCTGTTTCCATCGCCAAAGCTTTCAGGGGAGCATTTGCAACCGGTTGGCACCATTTTTGAGTGAACTGCAAAAAGTCAGATTTTTGCTGAAATTGTGACCCCGGGGCTTAGGGATTTTTTCAGAAAAATATTTTCTGCCGGTTAAGTTTTTGAGGGCTGATTTCTTGTCCTGTGATAAAAAGCCTTCTGTTTCGAGTGCCAAACCTTTCAGCGGATCATTTTCAAGCTTTTGGCACCATTTTTGAGTGAACTGCCAAAAGTCAGATTTTTGCTGAAATTGTGACCCCGGGGCTTAGGGATTTTTTCAAAAAAATATTTTCTGCTGGTTAAGTTTTTGAGGGCTGATTTCTTGTCCTGTGATAAAAAGCCTTCTGTTTCGAGTGCCAAACCTGTCGGGGGAGCATTTTCAAGCTTTTGGCACCATTTTTGAGTGAATTGCCAAAAGTCAGATTTTTGCTGAAATTGTGACCCCGGGGCTTAGGGATTTTTTCAAAAAAATATTTTCTGCCGGTTAAGTTTTTGAGGGCTGATTTCTTGTCCTGTGATAAAAAGCCTTCTGTTTCGAGTGCCAAACCTTTCAGGAGAGCATTTTCAAGCTTTTGGCACCATTTTTGAGTGAACTGCCAAAAGTCAGATTTTTGCTTAAATTTTTCACCCCGGGGCTTAGGGATTTTTTCAAAAAAATATTTTCTGCCGGTTAAGTTTTTGAGGGCTGATTTCTTGTCCTGTGTTAAAAAGCCTTCTGTTTCGAGTGCCAAACCTTTCAGGGGAGCATTTGCAACCGGTTAACACCATTTTTGAGTGAACTGCCAAAAGTCAGATTTTTGCTGAAATTGTGACCCAGGGGCTTAGGGATTTTTTCAAAAAAATGTTTTCTGCCGGTTAAGTTTTTGAGGGCTGATTTCTTGTCCTGTGATAGAAAGCCTTCTGTTTCGAGGGCCAAACCTTTCAGGAGAGCATTTTCAAGCTTTTGGCACCATTTTTGAGTGAACTGCCAAAAGTCAGATTTTTGCTTAAATTTTTCACCCCGGGGCTTAGGGATTTTTTCAAAAAAATATTTTCTGCCGGTTAAGTGTTTGAGGGCTGATTTCTTGTCCTGTGATAAAAAGCCTTCTGTTTCCATCGCCAAAGCTTTCAGGGGAGCATTTGGAACCGGTTGGCACCATTTTTGAGTGAACTGCCAAAAGTCAGATTTTTGCTGAAATTGTGACCCCGGGGCTTAGGGATTTTTTCAAAAAAATATTTTCTGCCGGTTAAGTTTTTGAGGGCTGATGTCTTGTCCTGTGATAAAAAGCCTTCTGTTTCGAGTGCCAAACCTTTCAGGGGAGCATTTTCAAGCTTTTCGCACCATTTTTGAGTGAACTGCCAAAAGTCAGATTTTTGCTGAAATTGTGACCCCGGGGCTTAGGGATTTTTTCAAAAAAATATTTTCTGCCGGTTAAGTTTTTGAGGGCTGATTTCTTGTCCTGTGATACAAAGCCTTCTGTTTCCATCGCCAAAGCTTTCAGGGGAGCATTTGCAACCGGTTGGCACCATTTTTGAGTGAACTGCCAAAAGTCAGATTTTTGCTGAAATTGTGACCCCGGGGCTTAGGGATTTTTTCAAAAAAATATTTTCTGCCGGTTAAGTTTTTGAGGGCTGATTTCTTGTCCTGTGATAAAAAGCCTTCTGTTTCGAGTGCCAAACCTTTCAGGAGAGCATTTTCAAGCTTTTGGCACCATTTTTGAGTGAACTGTCAAAAGTCAGATTTTTGCTGAAATTGTGACCCCGGGGCTTAGGGATTTTTTCAGAAAAATATTTTCTGCCGGTTAAGTTTTTGAGGGCTGATTTCTTGTCCTGTGATAAAAAGCCTTCTGTTTCGAGTGCCAAACCTTTCAGCGGATCATTTTCAAGCTTTTGGCACCATTTTTGAGTGAACTGCCAAAAGTCAGATTTTTGCTGAAATTGTGACCCCGGGGCTTAGGGATTTTTTCAAAAAAATATTTTCTGCCGGTTAAGTTTTGAGGGCTGATTTCTTGTCCTGTGATAAAAAGCCTACTGTTTCCATCGCCAAAGCTTTCAGGGGAGCATTTGCAACCGGTTGGCACCATTTTTGAGTGAACTGCCAAAAGTCAGATTTTTGCTGAAATTTTGACCCCGGGGCTTAGGGATTTTTTCAAAAAAATATTTTCTGCCGGTTAAGTTTTTGAGGGCTGATTTCTTGTCCTGTGATAAAAAGCCTTCTGTTTCCATCGCCAAAGCTTTCAGGGGAGCACTTGCAACCGGTTGGCACCATTTTTGAGTGAATTGCCAAAAGTCAGATTTTTGCTGAAATTGTGACCCCGGGGCTTAGGGATTTTTTCAAAAAAATATTTTCTGCCGGTTAAGTTTTTGAGGGCTGATTTCTTGTCCTGTGATAAAAAGCCTTCTGTTTCGAGTGCCAAACCTTTCAGGAGAGCATTTTCAAGCTTTTGGCACCATTTTTGAGTGAACTGCCAAAAGTCAGATTTTTGCTTAAATTTTTCACCCCGGGGCTTAGGGATTTTTTCAAAAAAATATTTTCTGCCGGTTAAGTTTTTGAGGGCTGATTTCTTGTCCTGTGTTAAAAAGCCTTCTGTTTCGAGTGCCAAACCTTTCAGGGGAGCATTTGCAACCGGTTAACACCATTTTTGAGTGAACTGCCAAAAGTCAGATTTTTGCTGAAATTCTGACCCAGGGGCTTAGGGATTTTTTCAAAAAAATGTTTTCTGCCGGTTAAGTTTTTGAGGGCTGATTTCTTGTCCTGTGATAGAAAGCCTTCTGTTTCGAGGGCCAAACCTTTCAGGAGAGCATTTTCAAGCTTTTGGCACCATTTTTGAGTGAACTGCCAAAAGTCAGATTTTTGCTTAAATTTTTCACCCCGGGGCTTAGGGATTTTTTCAAAAAAATATTTTCTGCCGGTTAAGTTTTTGAGGGCTGATTTCTTGTCCTGTGAAAAAAAACCTTCTGTTTCGAGGGCCAAAGCTTTCAGGGGAGCATTTTCAAGCTTTTGGCACCATTTTTGAGTGAATTCCCAAAAGTCAGATTTTTGCTGAAATTGTGACCCCGGGGCTTAGGGATTTTTTCAAAAAAATATTTTCTGCCGGTTAAGTGTTTGAGGGCTGATTTCTTGTCCTGTGATAAAAAGCCTTCTGTTTCCATCGCCAAAGCTTTCAGGGGAGCATTTGGAACCGGTTGGCACCATTTTTGAGTGAACTGCCAAAAGTCAGATTTTTGCTGAAATTGTGACCCCGGGGCTTAGGGATTTTTTCAAAAAAATATTTTCTGCCGGTTAAGTTTTTGAGGGCTGATGTCTTGTCCTGTGATAAAAAGCCTTCTGTTTCGAGTGCCAAACCTTTCAGGGGAGCATTTTCAAGCTTTTGGCACCATTTTTGAGTGAACTGCCAAAAGTCAGATTTTTGCTGAAATTGTGACCCCGGGGCTTAGGGATTTTTTCAAAAAAATATTTTCTGCCGGTTAAGTTTTTGAGGGCTGATTTCTTGTCCTGTGATACAAAGCCTTCTGTTTCCATCGCCAAAGCTTTCAGGGGAGCATTTGCAACCGGTTGGCACCATTTTTGAGTGAACTGCCAAAAGTCAGATTTTTGCTGAAATTGTGACCCCGGGGCTTAGGGATTTTTTCAAAAAAATATTTTCTGCCGGTTAAGTTTTTGAGGGCTGATTTCTTGTCCTGTGATAAAAAGCCTTCTGTTTCGAGTGCCAAACCTTTCAGGAGAGCATTTTCAAGCTTTTGGCACCATTTTTGAGTGAACTGTCAAAAGTCAGATTTTTGCTTAAATTTTTCACCCCGGGGCTTAGGGATTTTTTCAAAAAAATATTTTCTGCCGGTTAAGTTTTTGAGGGCTGATTTCTTGTCCTGTGATAAAAAGCCTTCTGTTTCCAGTGCCAAACCTGTCGGGGGAGCATTTTCAAGCTTTTGGCACCATTTTTGAGTGAATTGCCAAAAGTCAGATTTTTGCTGAAATTGTGACCCCGGGGCTTAGGGATTTTTTCAAAAAAATATTTTCTGCCGGTTAAGTTTTTGAGGGCTGATTTCTTGTCCTGTGAAAAAAAGCCTTCTGTTTCGAGTGCCAAACCTGTCGGGGGAGCATTTTCAAGCTTTTGGCACCATTTTTGAGTGAATTGCCAAAAGTCAGATTTTTGCTGAAATTGTGACCCCGGGGCTTAGGGATTTTTTCAAAAAAATATTTTCTGCGGGTTAAGTTTTTGAGGGCTGATTTCTTGTCCTGTGATAAAAAGCCTTCTGTTTCCATCGCCAAAGCTTTCAGGGGAGCATTTGCAACCGGTTGGCACCATTTTTGAGTGAACTGCCAAAAGTCAGATTTTTGCTGAAATTGTGACTCCGGGGCTTAGGGATTTTTTCAAAAAAATATTTTCTGCCGGTTAAGTTTTTGAGGGCTGATTTCTTGTCCTGTGATAAAAAGCCTTCTGTTTCGAGTGCCAAATCCTTCAGGGGAGCATTTGCAACCGGTTAACACCATTTTTGAGTGAACTGCCAAAAGTCAGATTTTTGCTGAAATTGTGACTCCGGGGCTTAGGGATTTTTTCAAAAAAATATTTTCTGCCGGTTACGTTTTTGAGGGCTGATTTCTTGTCCTGTGATAAAAAGCCTTCTGTTTCGAGGGCCAAAGCTTTCAGGGGAGCATTTTCAAGCTTTTGGCACCATTTTTGAGTGAATTGCCAAAAGTCAGATTTTTGCTGAAATTGTGACCCCGGGGCTTAGGGATTTTTTCAAAAAAATATTTTCTGCTGGTTAAGTGTTTGAGGGCTGATTTCTTGTCCTGTGATAAAAAGCCTTCTGTTTCGAGGGCCAAAGCTTTCAGGGGAGCATTTTCAAGCTTTTGGCACCATTTTTGAGTGAATTGCCAAAAGTCAGATTTTTGCTGAAATTGTGACCCCGGGGCTTAGGGATTTTTTCAAAAAAAATATTTTCTGCCGGTTAAGTGTTTGAGGGCTGATTTCTTGTCCTGTGATAAAAAGCCTTCTGTTTCCATCGCCAAAGCTTTCAGGGGAGCATTTTCAAGCTTTTGGCACCATTTTTGAGTGAACTGCCAAAACTCAGATTTTTGCTGAAATTGCGACCCTGGGGCTTAGGGATTTTTTCAAAAAAAATATTTTCTGCCGGTTAAGTTTTTGAGGGCTGATTTCTTGTCCTGTGATAAAAAGCCTTCTGTTTCCATCGCCAAAGCTTTCAGGGGAGCATTTTCAAGCTTTTGGCACCATTTTTGAGTGAATTGCCAAAAGTCAGATTTTTGCTGAAATTGTGACCCCGGGGCTTAGGGATTTTTTCAGAAAAATATTTTCTGCCGGTTAAGTTTTTGAGGGCTGATTTCTTGTCCTGTGATAAAAAGCCTTCTGTTTCGAGTGCCAAACCTTTCAGCGGATTATTTTCAAGCTTTTCGCACCATTTTTGAGTGAACTGCCAAAAGTCAGATTTTTACTGAAATTGTGACCCCGGGGCTTAGGGATTTTTTCAAAAAAATATTTTCTGCCGGTTAAGTTTTTGAGGGCTGATTTCTTGTCCTGTGATAAAAAGCCTACTGTTTCCATCGCCAAAGCTTTCAGGGGAGCATTTGCAACCGGTTGGCACCATTTTTGAGTGAACTGCCAAAAGTCAGATTTTTGCTGAAATTGTGACCCCGGGGCTTAGGGATTTTTTCAAAAAAATATTTTCTGCCGGTTAAGTTTTTGAGGGCTGATTTCTTGTCCTGTGATAAAAAGCCTTCTGTTTCGAGTGCCAAACCTTTCAGGAGAGCATTTTCAAGCTTTTGGCACCATTTTTGAGTGAACTGCCAAAAGTCAGATTTTTGCTGAAATTGTGACCCCGGGGCTTAGGGATTTTTTTAAAAAAATATTTTCTGCCGGATAAGTTTTTGAGGGCTGATTTCTTGTCCTGTGATAAAAAGCCTTCTGTTTCGAGTGCCAAAGCTTTCAGGGGAGCATTTTCAAGCTTTTCGCACCATTTTTGAGTGAACTGCCAAAAGTCAGATTTTTGCTGAAATTGTGACCCCGGGGCTTAGGGATTTTTTCAAAAAAATATTTTCTGCCGGTTAAGTTTTTGAGGGCTGATTTCTTGTCCTGTGATAAAAAGCCTTCTGTTTCCATCGCCAAAGCTTTCAGGGGAGCACTTGCAACCGGTTGGCACCATTTTTGAGTGAATTGCCAAAAGTCAGATTTTTGCTGAAATTGTGACCCCGGGGCTTAGGGATTTTTTCAAAAAAATATTTTCTGCCGGTTAAGTTTTTGAGGGCTGATTTCTTGTCCTGTGATAAAAAGCCTTCTGTTTCGACGGCCAAAGCTTTCAGGGGAGCATTTGCAGCCGGTTGGCACCATTTTTGAGTGAACTGCCAAAAGTCAGATTTTTGCTGAAATTGTGACCCCGGGGCTTAGGGATTTTTTCAAAAAAATATTTTCTGCCGGTTAAGTTTTTGAGGGCTGATTTCTTGTCCTGTGATAAAAAGCCTTCTGTTTCGAGTGCCAAACCTTTCAGGGGAGCATTTTCAAGCTTTTGGCACCATTTTTGAGTGAACTGCCAAAAGTCAGATTTTTGCTGAAATTGTGACCCCGGGGCTTAGGGATTTTTTCAAAAAAATATTTTCTGCCGGTTAAGTTTTTGAGGGCTGATTTCTTGTCCTGTGATAAAAAGCCTTCTGTTTCGAGGGCCAAAGCTTTCAGGGGAGCATTTTCAAGCTTTTGGCACCATTTTTGAGTGAACTGCCAAAAGTCAGATTTTTGCTGAAATTGTGACCCCGGGGCTTAGGGATTTTTTCAGAAAAATATTTTCTGCCGGTTAAGTTTTTGAGGGCTGATTTCTTGTCCTGTGATAAAAAGCCTTCTGTTTCCATCGCCAAAGCTTTCAGGGGAGCACTTGCAACCGGTTGGCACCATTTTTGAGTGAATTGCCAAAAGTCAGATTTTTGCTGAAATTGTGACCCCGGGGCTTAGGGATTTTTTCAAAAAAATATTTTCTGCCGGTTAAGTTTTTGAGGGCTGGTTTCTTGTCCTGTGATAAAAAGCCTTCTGTTTCGAGGGCCAAAGCTTTCAGGGGAGCATTTGCAACCGGTTGGCACCATTTTTGAGTGAACTGCCAAAAGTCAGATTTTTGCTGAAATTGTGACCCCGGGGCTTAGGGATTTTTTCAAAAAAATATTTTCTGCCGGTTAAGTTTTTGAGGGCTGATTTCTTGTCCTGTGATAAAAAGCCTTCTGTTTCGAGTGCCAAACCTTTCAGGGGAGCATTTTCAAGCTTTTGGCACCATTTTTGAGTGAACTGCCAAAAGTCAGATTTTTGCTGAAATTGTGACCCCGGGGCTTAGGGATTTTTTCAAAAAAATATTTTCTGCCGGTTAAGTTTTTGAGGACTGATTTCTTGTCCTGTGATAAAAAGCCTTCTGTTTCGAGGGCCAAAGCTTTCAGGGGAGCATTTTCAAGCTTTTGGCACCATTTTTGAGTGAATTGCCAAAAGTCAGATTTTTGCTGAAATTGTGACCCCGGGGCTTAGGGATTTTTTCAAAAAAATATTTTCTGCCGGTTAAGTGTTTGAGGGCTGATTTCTTGTCCTGTGATAAAAAGCCTTCTGTTTCCATCGCCAAAGCTTTCAGGGGAGCATTTGCAACCGGTTGGCACCATTTTTGAGTGAACTGCCAAAAGTCAGATTTTTGCTGAAATTGTGACCCCGGGGCTTAGGGATTTTTTCAGAAAAATATTTTCTGCCGGTTAAGTTTTTGAGGGCTGATTTCTTGTCCTGTGATAAAAAGCCTTCTGTTTCGAGTGCCAAACCTTTCAGCAGATCATTTTCAAGCTTTTCGCACCATTTTTGAGTGAACTGCCAAAAGTCAGATTTTTACTGAAATTGTGACCCCGGGGCTTAGGGATTTTTTCAAAAAAAATATTTTCTGCCGGTTAAGTTTTTGAGGGCTGATTTCTTGTCCTGTGATAAAAAGCCTACTGTTTCGAGTGCCAAACCTTTCAGCGGATCATTTTCAAGCTTTTCGCACCATTTTTCAGTGAACTGCCAAAAGTCAGATTTTTACTGAAATTGTGACCCCGGGGCTTAGGGATTTTTTCAAAAAAATATTTTCTGCCGGTTAAGTTTTTGAGGGCTGATTTCTTGTCCTGTGATAAAAAGCCTACTGTTTCCATCGCCAAAGCTTTCAGGGGAGCATTTGCAACCGGTTGGCACCATTTTTGAGTGAACTGCCAAAAGTCAGATTTTTGCTGAAATTGTGACCCCGGGGCTTAGGGATTTTTTCAAAAAAATATTTTCTGCCGGATAAGTTTTTGAGGGCTGATTTCTTGTCCTGTGATAAAAAGCCTTCTGTTTCGAGGGCCAAAGCTTTCAGGGGAGCATTTTCAAGCTTTTGGCACCATTTTTGAGTGAACTGCCAAAAGTCAGATTTTTGCTGAAATTGTGACCCCGGGGCTTAGGGATTTTTTCAGAAAAATATTTTCTGCCGGTTAAGTTTTTGAGGGCTGATTTCTTGTCCTGTGATAAAAAGCCTTCTGTTTCCATCGCCAAAGCTTTCAGGGGAGCACTTGCAACCGGTTGGCACCATTTTTGAGTGAATTGCCAAAAGTCAGATTTTTGCTGAAATTGTGACCCCGGGGCTTAGGGATTTTTTCAAAAAAATATTTTCTGCCGGATAGGTTTTGAGGGCTGGTTTCTTGTCCTGTGATAAAAAGCCTTCTGTTTCGAGTGCCAAAGCTTTCAGGGGAGCATTTTCAAGCTTTTCGCACCATTTTTGAGTGAACTGCCAAAAGTCAGATTTTTGCTGAAATTGTGACCCCGGGGCTTAGGGATTTTTTCAAAAAAATATTTTCTGCCGGTTAAGTTTTTGAGGGCTGATTTCTTGTCCTGTGATAAAAAGCCTTCTGTTTCCATCGCCAAAGCTTTCAGGGGAGCACTTGCAACCGGTTGGCACCATTTTTGAGTGAATTGCCAAAAGTCAGATTTTTGCTGAAATTGTGACCCCGGGGCTTAGGGATTTTTTCAAAAAAATATTTTCTGCCGGTTAAGTTTTTGAGGGCTGATTTCTTGTCCTGTGATAAAAAGCCTTCTGTTCCGAGGGCCAAAGCTTTCAGGGGAGCATTTGCAACCGGTTGGCACCATTTTTGAGTGAACTGCCAAAAGTCAGATTTTTGCTGAAATTGTGACCCCGGGGCTTAGGGATTTTTTCAAAAAAATATTTTCTGCCGGTTAAGTTTTTGAGGGCTGATTTCTTGTCCTGTGATAAAAAGCCTTCTGTTTCGAGTGCCAAACCTTTCAGGGGAGCATTTTCAAGCTTTTGGCACCATTTTTGAGTGAACTGCCAAAAGTCAGATTTTTGCTGAAATTGTGACCCCGGGGCTTAGGGATTTTTTCAAAAAAATATTTTCTGCCGGTTAAGTTTTTGAGGGCTGATTTCTTGTCCTGTGATAAAAAGCCTTCTGTTTCGAGGGCCAAAGCTTTCAGGGGAGCATTTTCAAGCTTTTGGCACCATTTTTGAGTGAATTGCCAAAAGTCAGATTTTTGCTGAAATTGTGACCCCGGGGCTTAGGGATTTTTTCAAAAAAATATTTTCTGCCGGTTAAGTGTTTGAGGGCTGATTTCTTGTCCTGTGATAAAAAGCCTTCTGTTTCCATCGCCAAAGCTTTCAGGGGAGCATTTGCAACCGGTTGGCACCATTTTTGAGTGAACTGCCAAAAGTCAGATTTTTGCTGAAATTGTGACCCCGGGGCTTAGGGATTTTTTCAGAAAAATATTTTCTGCCGGTTAAGTTTTTGAGGGCTGATTTCTTGTCCTGTGATAAAAAGCCTTCTGTTTCGAGTGCCAAACCTTTCAGCAGATCATTTTCAAGCTTTTCGCACCATTTTTGAGTGAACTGCCAAAAGTCAGATTTTTACTGAAATTGTGACCCCGGGGCTTAGGGATTTTTTCAAAAAAATATTTTCTGCCGGTTAAGTTTTTGAGGGCTGATTTCTTGTCCTGTGATAAAAAGCCTTCTGTTTCGAGGGCCAAAGCTTTCAGGGGAGCATTTTCAAGCTTTTGGCACCATTTTTGAGTGAATTGCCAAAAGTCAGATTTTTGCTGAAATTGTGACCCCGGGGCTTAGGGATTTTTTCAAAAAAATATTTTCTGCCGGTTAAGTGTTTGAGGGCTGATTTCTTGTCCTGTGATAAAAAGCCTTCTGTTTCCATCGCCAAAGCTTTCAGGGGAGCATTTGCAACCGGTTGGCACCATTTTTGAGTGAACTGCCAAAAGTCAGATTTTTGCTGAAATTGTGACCCCGGGGCTTAGGGATTTTTTCAGAAAAATATTTTCTGCCGGTTAAGTTTTTGAGGGCTGATTTCTTGTCCTGTGATAAAAAGCCTTCTGTTTCGAGTGCCAAACCTTTCAGCAGATCATTTTCAAGCTTTTCGCACCATTTTTGAGTGAACTGCCAAAAGTCAGATTTTTACTGAAATTGTGACCCCGGGGCTTAGGGATTTTTTCAAAAAAAATATTTTCTGCCGGTTAAGTTTTTGAGGGCTGATTTCTTGTCCTGTGATAAAAAGCCTACTGTTTCGAGTGCCAAACCTTTCAGCGGATCATTTTCAAGCTTTTCGCACCATTTTTCAGTGAACTGCCAAAAGTCAGATTTTTACTGAAATTGTGACCCCGGGGCTTAGGGATTTTTTCAAAAAAATATTTTCTGCCGGTTAAGTTTTTGAGGGCTGATTTCTTGTCCTGTGATAAAAAGCCTACTGTTTCCATCGCCAAAGCTTTCAGGGGAGCATTTGCAACCGGTTGGCACCATTTTTGAGTGAACTGCCAAAAGTCAGATTTTTGCTGAAATTGTGACCCCGGGGCTTAGGGATTTTTTCAAAAAAATATTTTCTGCCGGATAAGTTTTTGAGGGCTGATTTCTTGTCCTGTGATAAAAAGCCTTCTGTTTCGAGTGCCAAAGCTTTCAGGGGAGCATTTTCAAGCTTTTCGCACCATTTTTGAGTGAACTGCCAAAAGTCAGATTTTTGCTGAAATTGTGACCCCGGGGCTTAGGGATTTTTTCAAAAAAATATTTTCTGCCGGTTAAGTTTTTGAGGGCTGATTTCTTGTCCTGTGATAAAAAGCCTTCTGTTTCCATCGCCAAAGCTTTCAGGGGAGCACTTGCAACCGGTTGGCACCATTTTTGAGTGAACTGCCAAAAGTCAGATTTTTGCTGAAATTGCGACCCCGGGGCTTAGGGATTTTTTCAAAAAAATATTTTCTGCCGGTTAAGTTTTTGAGGGCTGATTTCTTGTCCTGTGATAAAAAGCCTACTGTTTCCATCGCCAAAGCTTTCAGGGGAGCATTTGCAACCAGTTGGCACCATTTTTGAGTGAACTGCAAAAAGTCAGATTTTTGCTGAAATTGTGACCCCGGGGCTTAGGGAATTTTTCAAAAAAATATTTTCTGCCGGATAAGTTTTTGAGAGCTGATTTCTTGTCCTGTGATAAAAAGCCTTCTGTTTCGAGTGCCAAAGCTTTCAGGGGAGCATTTTCAAGCTTTTCGCACCATTTTTGAGTGAACTGCCAAAAGTCAGATTTTTGCTGAAATTGTGACCCCGGGGCTTAGGGATTTTTTCAAAAAAATATTTTCTGCCGGTTAAGTTTTTGAGGGCTGATTTCTTGTCCTGTGATAAAAAGCCTACTGTTTCCATCGCCAAAGCTTTCAGGGGAGCATTTGCAACCGGTTGGCACCATTTTTGAGTGAACTGCCAAAAGTCAGATTTTTGCTGAAATTGTGACCCCGGGGCTTAGGGATTTTTTCAAAAAAAAATTTTCTGCCGGTTAAGTTTTTGAGGGCTGATTTCTTGTCCTGTGATAAAAAGCCTTCTGTTTCCATCGCCAAAGCTTTCAGGGGAGCACTTGCAACCGGCTGGCACCATTTTTGAGTGAATTGCCAAAAGTCAGATTTTTGCTGAAATTGTGACCCCGGGGCTTAGGGATTTTTTCAAAAAAATATTTTCTGCCGGATAAGTTTTTGAGGGCTGATTTCTTGTCCTGTGATAAAAAGCCTTCTGTTTCGAGTGCCAAACCTGTCGGGGGAGCATTTTCAAGCTTTTGGCACCATTTTTGAGTGAATTGCCAAAAGTCAGATTTTTGCTGAAATTGTGACCCCGGGGCTTAGGGATTTTTTCAAAAAAATATTTTCTGCCGGTTAAGTTTTTGAGGGCTGATTTCTTGTCCTGTGATAAAAAGCCTTCTGTTTCGAGGGCCAAACGTTTCAGGAGAGCATTTTCAAGCTTTTGGCACCATTTTTGAGTGAACTGCCAAAAGTCAGATTTTTGCTTAAATTTTTCACCCCGGGGCTTAGGGATTTTTTCAAAAAAATATTTTCTGCCGGTTAAGTTTTTGAGGGCTGATTTCTTGTCCTGTGAAAAAAAGCCTTCTGTTTCGAGGGCCAAATCTTTCAGGGGAGCATTTTCAAGCTTTTGGCACCATTTTTGAGTGAATTGCCAAAAGTCAGATTTTTGCTGAAATTGTGACCCCGGGGCTTAGGGATTTTTTCAAAAAAATATTTTCTGCCGGTTAAGTGTTTGAGGGCTGATTTCTTGTCCTGTGATAAAAAGCTTTTTGTTTCCATCGCCAAAGCTTTCAGGGGAGCATTTGCAACCGGTTGGCACCATTTTTGAGTGAACTGCCAAAAGTCAGATTTTTGCTGAAATTGTGACCCCGGGGCTTAGGGATTTTTTCAAAAAAATATTTTCTGCCGGTTAAGTTTTTGAGGGCTGATTTCTTGTCCTGTGATAAAAAGCCTTCTGTTTCCATCGCCAAAGCTTTCAGGGGAGCACTTGCAACCGGCTGGCACCATTTTTGAGTGAATTGCCAAAAGTCAGATTTTTGCTGAAATTGTGACCCCGGGGCTTAGGGATTTTTTCAAAAAAATATTTTCTGCCGGATAAGTTTTTGAGGGCTGATTTCTTGTCCTGTGATAAAAAGCCTTCTGTTTCGAGTGCCAAACCTGTCGGGGGAGCATTTTCAAGCTTTTGGCACCATTTTTGAGTGAATTGCCAAAAGTCAGATTTTTGCTGAAATTGTGACCCCGGGGCTTAGGGATTTTTTCAAAAAAAAATTTCTGCCGGTTAAGTTTTTGAGGGCTGATTTCTTGTCCTGTGATAAAAAGCCTTCTGTTTCGAGGGCCAAACGTTTCAGGAGAGCATTTTTAAGCTTTTGGCACCATTTTTGAGTGAACTGCCAAAAGTCAGATTTTTGCTTAAATTTTTCACCCCGGGGCTTAGGGATTTTTTCAAAAAAATATTTTCTGCCGGTTAAGTTTTTGAGGGCTGATTTCTTGTCCTGTGAAAAAAAGCCTTCTGTTTCAAGGGCCAAAGCTTTCAGGGGAGCATTTTCAAGCTTTTGGCACCATTTTTGAGTGAATTGCCAAAAGTCAGATTTTTGCTGAAATTGTGACCCCGGGGCTTAGGGATTTTTTCAAAAAAATATTTTCGGCCGGTTAAGTGTTTGAGGGCTGATTTCTTGTCCTGTGATAAAAAGCTTTTTGTTTCCATCGCCAAAGCTTTCAGGGGAGCATTTGCAACCGGTTGGCACCATTTTTGAGTGAACTGCCAAAAGTCAGATTTTTGCTGAAATTGTGACCCCGGGGCTTAGGGATTTTTTCAAAAAAATATTTTCTGCCGGTTAAGTTTTTGAGGGCTGATTTCTTCTCCTGTGATAAAAAGCCTACTGTTTCCATCGCCAAAGCTTTCAGGGATGCATTTGCAACCGGTTGGCACCATTTTTGAGTGAACTGCCAAAAGTCAGATTTTTGCTGAAATTGTGACCCCGGGGCTTAGGGGTTTTTTCAAAAAAATATTTTCTGCCGGTTAAGTTTTTGAGGGCTGTTTTCTTGTCCTGTGATAAAAAGCCTTCTGTTTCGAGTGCCAAACCTGTCGGGGGAGCATTTTCAAGCTTTTGGCACCATTTTTGAGTGAATTGCCAAAAGTCAGATTTTTGCTGAAATTGTGACCCCGGGGCTTAGGGATTTTTTCAAAAAAATATTTTCTGCCGGTTAAGTTTTTGAGGGCTGATTTCTTGTCCTGTGATAAAAAGCCTACTGTTTCCATCGCCAAAGCTTTCAGGGGAGCATTTGCAACCGGTTGGCACCATTTTTGAGTGAACTGCCAAAAGTCAGATTTTTGCTGAAATTGTGACCGGGGCTTAGGGATTTTTTCAAAAAAATATTTTCTGCCGGTTAAGTTTTTGAGGGCTGATTTCTTGTCCTGTGATAAAAAGCCTTCTGTTTCCATCGCCAAAGCTTTCAGGGGAGCACTTGCAACCGGTTGGCACCATTTTTGAGTGAATTGCCAAAAGTCAGATTTTTGCTGAAATTGTGACCCCGGGGCTTAGGGATTTTTTCAAAAAAATATTTTCTGCCGGATAAGTTTTTGAGGGCTGATTTCTTGTCCTGTGATAAAAAGCCTTCTGTTTCGAGTGCCAAACCTGTCGGGGGAGCATTTTCAAGCTTTTGGCACCATTTTTGAGTGAATTGCCAAAAGTCAGATTTTTGCTGAAATTGTGACCCCGGGGCTTAGGGATTTTTTCAAAAAAAAATTTCTGCCGGTTAAGTTTTTGAGGGCTGATTTCTTGTCCTGTGATAAAAAGCCTTCTGTTTCGAGTGCCAAACCTTTCAGGAGAGCATTTTCAAGCTTTTGGCACCATTTTTGAGTGAACTGCCAAAAGTCAGATTTTTGCTTAAATTTTTCACCCCGGGGCTTAGGGATTTTTTCAAAAAAATATTTTCTGCCGGTTAAGTTTTTGAGGGCTGATTTCTTGTCCTGTGATAAAAAGCCTTCTGTTTCGAGTGCCAAACCTGTCGGGGGAGCATTTTCAAGCTTTTGGCACCATTTTTGAGTGAATTGCCAAAAGTCAGATTTTTGCTGAAATTGTGACCCTGGGGCTTAGGGATTTTTTCAAAAAAAAATTTCTGCCGGTTAAGTTTTTGAGGGCTGATTTCTTGTCCTGTGTTAAAAAGCCTTCTGTTTCGAGTGCCAAACCTTTCAGGGGAGCATTTTCAAGCTTTTGGCACCATTTTTGAGTGAACTGCCAAAAGTCAGATTTTTGCTGAAATTGTGACCCAGGGGCTTAGGGATTTTTTCAAAAAAATGTTTTCTGCCGGTTAAGTTTTTGAGGGCTGATTTCTTGTCCTGTGATAGAAAGCCTTCTGTTTCGAGGGCCAAACCTTTCAGGAGAGCATTTTCAAGCTTTTGGCACCATTTTTGAGTGAACTGCCAAAAGTCAGATTTTTGCTTAAATTTTTCACCCCGGGGCTTAGGGATTTTTTCAAAAAAATATTTTCTGCCGGTTAAGTTTTTGAGGGCTGATTTCTTGTCCTGTGAAAAAAAGCCTTCTGTTTAGAGGGCCAAAGCTTTCAGGGGAGCATTTTCAAGCTTTTGGCACCATTTTTGAGTGAATTGCCAAAAGTCAGATTTTTGCTGAAATTGTGACCCCGGGGCTTAGGGATTTTTTCAAAAAAATATTTTCGGCCGGTTAAGTGTTTGAGGGCTGATTTCTTGTCCTGTGATAAAAAGCCTTCTGTTTCCATCGCCAAAGCTTTCAGGGGAGCATTTGCAACCGGTTGGCACCATTTTTGAGTGAACTGCCAAAAGTCAGATTTTTGCTGAAATTGTGACCCCGGGGCTTAGGGATTTTTTCAAAAAAATATTTTCTGCCGGTTAAGTTTTTGAGGGCTGATTTCTTGTCCTGTGATAAAAAGCCTTCTGTTTCGAGTGCCAAACCTTTCAGGAGAGCATTTTCAAGCTTTTGGCACCATTTTTGAGTGAACTGTCAAAAGTCAGATTTTTGCTTAAATTTTTCACCCCGGGGCTTAGGGATTTTTTCAAAAAAATATTTTCTGCCAGTTAAGTTTTTGAGGGCTGATTTCTTGTCCTGTGATAAAAAGCCTACTGTTTCCATCGCCAAAGCTTTCAGGGGAGCATTTGCAACCGGTTGGCACCATTTTTGAGTGAACTGCCAAAAGTCAGATTTTTGCTGAAATTGTGACCCCGGGGCTTAGGGATTTTTTCAAAAAAATATTTTCTGCCGGTTAAGTTTTTGAGGGCTGATGTCTTGTCCTGTGATAAAAAGCCTTCTGTTTCGAGTGCCAAACCTTTCAGGGGAGCATTTTCAAGCTTTTCGCACCATTTTTGAGTGAACTGCCAAAAGTCAGATTTTTGCTGAAATTGTGACCCCGGGGCTTAGGGATTTTTTCAAAAAAATATTTTCTGCCGGTTAAGTTTTTGAGGGCTGATTTCTTGTCCTGTGATACAAAGCCTTCTGTTTCCATCGCCAAAGCTTTCAGGGGAGCATTTGCAACCGGTTGGCACCATTTTTGAGTGAACTGCCAAAAGTCAGATTTTTGCTGAAATTGTGACCCCGGGGCTTAGGGATTTTTTCAAAAAAATATTTTCTGCCGGTTAAGTTTTTGAGGGCTGATGTCTTGTCCTGTGATAAAAAGCCTTCTGTTTCGAGTGCCAAACCTTTCAGGGGAGCATTTTCAAGCTTTTCGCACCATTTTTGAGTGAACTGCCAAAAGTCAGATTTTTGCTGAAATTGTGACCCCGGGGCTTAGGAATTTTTTCAAAAAAATATTTTCTGCCAGTTAAGTTTTTGAGGGCTGATTTCTTGTCCTGTGATACAAAGCCTTCTGTTTCCATCGCCAAAGCTTTCAGGGGAGCATTTGCAACCGGTTGGCACCATTTTTGAGTGAACTGCCAAAAGTCAGATTTTTGCTGAAATTGTGACCCCGGGGCTTAGGGATTTTTTCAAAAAAATATTTTCTGCCGGTTAAGTTTTTGAGGGCTGATTTCTTGTCCTGCGATAAAAAGCCTTCTGTTTCGAGTGCCAAACCTTTCAGGAGAGCATTTTCAAGCTTTTGGCACCATTTTTGAGTGAACTGTCAAAAGTCAGATTTTTGCTTAAATTTTTCACCCCGGGGCTTAGGGATTTTTTCAAAAAAATATTTTCTGCCGGTTAAGTTTTTGAGGGCTGATTTCTTGTCCTGTGATAAAAAGCCTACTGTTTCCATCGCCAAAGCTTTCAGGGGAGCATTTGCAACCGGTTGGCACCATTTTTGAGTGAACTGCCAAAAGTCAGATTTTTGCTGAAATTGTGACCCCGGGGCTTAGGGATTTTTTCAGAAAAATATTTTCTGCCGGTTAAGTTTTTGAGGGCTGATTTCTTGTCCTGTGATAAAAAGCCTTCTGTTTCGAGTGCCAAACCTTTCAGCGGATCATTTTCAAGCTTTTCGCACCATTTTTGAGTGAACTGCCAAAAGTCAGATTTTTGCTGAAATTGTGACCCCGGGGCTTAGGGATTTTTTCAAAAAAATATTTTCTGCCGGTTAAGTTTTTGAGGGCTGATTTCTTGTCCTGTGATAAAAAGCCTACTTTTTCCATCGCCAAAGCTTTCAGGGGAGCATTTGCAACCGGTTGGCACCATTTTTGAGTGAACTGCCAAAAGTCAGATTTTTGCTGAAATTGTGACCCCGGGGCTTAGGGATTTTTTCAAAAAAATATTTTCTGCCGGTTAAGTTTTTGAGGGCTGATGTCTTGTCCTGTGATAAAAAGCCTTCTGTTTCGAGGGCCAAAGCTTTCAGGGGAGCATTTTCAAGCTTTTGGCACCATTTTTGAGTGAATTGCCAAAAGTCAGATTTTTGCTGAAATTGTGACCCCGGGGCTTAGGGATTTTTTCAAAAAAATATTTTCTGCCGGTTAAGTGTTTGAGGGCTGATTTCTTGTCCTGTGATAAAAAGCCTTCTGTTTCCATCGCCAAAGCTTTCAGGGGAGCATTTGCAACCGGTTGGCACCATTTTTGAGTGAACTGCCAAAAGTCAGATTTTTGCTGAAATTGTGACCCCGGGGCTTAGGGATTTTTTCAAAAAAATATTTTCTGCCGGTTAAGTTTTTGAGGGCTGATGTCTTGTCCTGTGATAAAAAGCCTTATGTTTCGAGTGCCAAACCTTTCAGGGGAGCATTTTCAAGCTTTTCGCACCATTTTTGAGTGAACTGCCAAAAGTCAGATTTTTGCTGAAATTGTGACCCCGGGGCTTAGGGATTTTTTCAAAAAAAAATTTCTGCCGGTTAAGTTTTTGAGGGCTGATTTCTTGTCCTGTGATACAAAGCCTTCTGTTTCCATCGCCAAAGCTTTCAGGGGAGCATTTGCAACCGGTTGGCACCATTTTTGAGTGAACTGCCAAAAGTCAGATTTTTGCTGAAATTGTGACCGGGGCTTAGGGATTTTTTCAAAAAAATATTTTCTGCCGGTTAAGTTTTTGAGGGCTGATTTCTTGTCCTGTGATAAAAAGCCTTCTGTTTCCATCGCCAAAGCTTTCAGGGGAGCACTTGCAACCGGTTGGCACCATTTTTGAGTGAATTGCCAAAAGTCAGATTTTTGCTGAAATTGTGACCCCGGGGCTTAGGGATTTTTTCAAAAAAATATTTTCTGCCGGATAAGTTTTTGAGGGCTGATTTCTTGTCCTGTGATAAAAAGCCTTCTGTTTCGAGTGCCAAACCTGTCGGGGGAGCATTTTCAAGCTTTTGGCACCATTTTTGAGTGAATTGCCAAAAGTCAGATTTTTGCTGAAATTGTGACCCCGGGGCTTAGGTATTTTTTCAAAAAAAAATTTCTACCAGTTAAGTTTTTGAGGGCTGATTTCTTGTCCTGTGATAAAAAGCCTTCTGTTTCGAGTGCCAAACCTTTCAGGAGAGCATTTTCAAGCTTTTGGCACCATTTTTGAGTGAACTGCCAAAAGTCAGATTTTTGCTTAAATTTTTCACCCCGGGGCTTAGGGATTTTTTCAAAAAAATATTTTCTGCCGGTTAAGTTTTTGAGGGCTGATTTCTTGTCCTGTGTTAAAAAGCCTTCTGTTTCGAGTGCCAAACCTTTCAGGGGAGCATTTTCAAGCTTTTGGCACCATTTTTGAGTGAACTGCCAAAAGTCAGATTTTTGCTGAAATTGTGACCCAGGGGCTTAGGGATTTTTTCAAAAAAATGTTTTCTGCCGGTTAAGTTTTTGAGGGCTGATTTCTTGTCCTGTGATAGAAAGCCTTCTGTTTCGAGGGCCAAACCTTTCAGGAGAGCATTTTCAAGCTTTTGGCACCATTTTTGAGTGAACTGCCAAAAGTCAGATTTTTGCTTAAATTTTTCACCCCGGGGCTTAGGGGTTTTTTCAAAAAAATATTTTCTGCCGGTTAAGTTTTTGAGGGCTGATTTCTTGTCCTGTGAAAAAAAGCCTTCTGTTTAGAGGGCCAAAGCTTTCAGGGGAGCATTTTCAAGCTTTTGGCACCATTTTTGAGTGAATTGCCAAAAGTCAGATTTTTGCTGAAATTGTGACCCCGGGGCTTAGGGATTTTTTCAAAAAAGATATTTTCGGCCGGTTAAGTGTTTGAGGGCTGATTTCTTGTCCTGTGATAAAAAGCCTTCTGTTTCCATCGCCAAAGCTTTCAGGGGAGCATTTGCAACCGGTTGGCACCATTTTTGAGTGAACTGCCAAAAGTCAGATTTTTGCTGAAATTGTGACCCCGGGGCTTAGGGATTTTTTCAAAAAAATATTTTCTGCCGGTTAAGTTTTTGAGGGCTGATTTCTTGTCCTGTGATAAAAAGCCTTCTGTTTCGAGTGCCAAACCTTTCAGGAGAGCATTTTCAAGCTTTTGGCACCATTTTTGAGTGAACTGTCAAAAGTCAGATTTTTGCTTGAACTTTTCACCCCGGGGCTTAGGGATTTTTTCAAAAAAATATTTTCTGCCGGTTAAGTTTTTGAGGGCTGATTTCTTGTCCTGTGATAAAAAGCCTACTGTTTCCATCGCCAAAGCTTTCAGGGGAGCATTTGCAACCGGTTGGCACCATTTTTGAGTGAACTGCCAAAAGTCAGATTTTTGCTGAAATTGTGACCCCGGGGCTTAGGGATTTTTTCAAAAAAATATTTTCTGCCGGTTAAGTTTTTGAGGGCTGATGTCTTGTCCTGTGATAAAAAGCCTTCTGTTTCGAGGGCCAAAGCTTTCAGGGGAGCATTTTCAAGCTTTTGGCACCATTTTTGAGTGAATTGCCAAAAGTCAGATTTTTGCTGAAATTGTGACCCCGGGGCTTAGGGATTTTTTCAAAAAAATATTTTCTGCCGGTTAAGTGTTTGAGGGCTGATTTCTTGTCCTGTGATAAAAAGCCTTCTGTTTCCATCGCCAAAGCTTTCAGGGGAGCATTTGCAACCGGTTGGCACCATTTTTGAGTGAACTGCCAAAAGTCAGATTTTTGCTGAAATTGTGACCCCGGGGCTTAGGGATTTTTTCAGAAAAATATTTTCTGCCGGTTAAGTTTTTGAGGGCTGATTTCTTGTCCTGTGATAAAAAGCCTTCTGTTTCGAGTGCCAAACCTTTCAGCGGATCATTTTCAAGCTTTTCGCACCATTTTTGAGTGAACTGCCAAAAGTCAGATTTTTGCTGAAATTGTGACCCCGGGGCTTTGGGATTTTTTCAAAAAAATATTTTCTGCCGGTTAAGTTTTTGAGGGCTGATTTCTTGTCCTGTGATAAAAAGCCTACTGTTTCCATCGCCAAAGCTTTCAGGGGAGCATTGGCAACCGGTTGGCACCATTTTTGAGTGAACTGCCAAAAGTCAGATTTTTGCTGAAATTGTGACCCCGGGGCTTAGGGATTTTTTCAAAAAAATATTTTCTGCCGGTTAAGTTTTTGAGGGCTGATTTCTTGTCCTGTGATAAAAAGCCTTCTGTTTCGAGTGCCAAAGCTTTCAGGGGAGCATTTTCAAGCTTTTCGCACCATTTTTGATTGAACTGCCAGAAGTCAGATTTTTGCTGTAATTGTGACCCCGGGGCTTAGGGATTTTTTCAGAAAAATATTTTCTGCCGGTTAAGTTTTTGAGGGCTGATTTCTTGTCCTGTGATAAAAAGCCTTCTGTTTCGAGTGCCAAACCTTTCAGGGGAGCATTTTCAAGCTTTTGGCACCATTTTTGAGTGAACTGCCAAAAGTCAGATTTTTGCTGAAATTGTGACCCCGGGGCTTAGGGATTTTTTCAAAAAAAATATTTTCTGCCGGTTAAGTTTTTGAGGGCTGATTTCTTGTCCTGTGATAAAAAGCCTTCTGTTTCCATCGCCAAAGCTTTCAGGGGAGCATTTTCAAGCTTTTGGCACCATTTTAGAGTGAACTGCCAAAAGTCAGATTTTTGCTGAAATTGTGACCCCGGGGCTTAGGGATTTTTTCAAAAAAATATTTTCTGCCGGTTAAGTTTTTGAGGGCTGATTTCTTGTCCTGTGATAAAAAGCCTTCTGTTTCGAGTGCCAAAGCTTTCAGGGGAGCATTTTCAAGCTTTTCGCACCATTTTTGATTGAACTGCCAGAAGTCAGATTTTTGCTGTAATTGTGACCCCGGGGCTTAGGGATTTTTTCAGAAAAATATTTTCTGCCGGTTAAGTTTTTGAGGGCTGATTTCTTGTCCTGTGATAAAAAGCCTTCTGTTTCGAGTGCCAAACCTTTCAGGGGAGCATTTTCAAGCTTTTGGCACCATTTTTGAGTGAACTGCCAAAAGTGAGATTTTTGCTGAAATTGTGACCCCGGGGCTTAGGGATTTTTTCAAAAAAAATATTTTCTGCCGGTTAAGTTTTTGAGGGCTGATTTCTTGTCCTGTGATAAAAAGCCTTCTGTTTCCATCGCCAAAGCTTTCAGGGGAGCATTTTCAAGCTTTTGGCACCATTTTAGAGTGAATTGCCAAAAGTCAGATTTTTGCTGAAATTGTGACCCCGGGGCTTAGGGATTTTTTCAAAAAAATATTTTCTGCCGGTTAAGTTTTTGAGGGCTGATGTCTTGTCCTGTGATAAAAAGCCTTCTGTTTCGAGGGCCAAAGCTTTCAGGGGAGCATTTTCAAGCTTTTGGCACCATTTTTGAGTGAATTGCCAAAAGTCAGATTTTTGCTGAAATTGTGACCCCGGGGCTTAGGGATTTTTTCAAAAAAATATTTTCTGCCGGTTAAGTGTTTGAGGGCTGATTTCTTGTCCTGTGATAAAAAGCCTTCTGTTTCCATCGCCAAAGCTTTCAGGGGAGCATTTGCAACCGGTTGGCACCATTTTTGAGTGAACTGCCAAAAGTCAGATTTTTGCTGAAATTGTGACCCCGGGGCTTAGGGATTTTTTCAGAAAAATATTTTCTGCCGGTTAAGTTTTTGAGGGCTGATTTCTTGTCCTGTGATAAAAAGCCTTCTGTTTCGAGTGCCAAACCTTTCAGCGGATCATTTTCAAGCTTTTCGCACCATTTTTGAGTGAACTGCCAAAAGTCAGATTTTTGCTGAAATTGTGACCCCGGGGCTTTGGGATTTTTTCAAAAAAATATTTTCTGCCGGTTAAGTTTTTGAGGGCTGATTTCTTGTCCTGTGATAAAAAGCCTACTGTTTCCATCGCCAAAGCTTTCAGGGGAGCATTGGCAACCGGTTGGCACCATTTTTGAGTGAACTGCCAAAAGTCAGATTTTTGCTGAAATTGTGACCCCGGGGCTTAGGGATTTTTTCAAAAAAATATTTTCTGCCGGTTAAGTTTTTGAGGGCTGATTTCTTGTCCTGTGATAAAAAGCCTTCTGTTTCGAGTGCCAAAGCTTTCAGGGGAGCATTTTCAAGCTTTTCGCACCATTTTTGATTGAACTGCCAGAAGTCAGATTTTTGCTGTAATTGTGACCCCGGGGCTTAGGGATTTTTTCAGAAAAATATTTTCTGCCGGTTAAGTTTTTGAGGGCTGATTTCTTGTCCTGTGATAAAAAGCCTTCTGTTTCGAGTGCCAAACCTTTCAGGGGAGCATTTTCAAGCTTTTGGCACCATTTTTGAGTGAACTGCCAAAAGTCAGATTTTTGCTGAAATTGTGACCCCGGGGCTTAGGGATTTTTTCAAAAAAAATATTTTCTGCCGGTTAAGTTTTTGAGGGCTGATTTCTTGTCCTGTGATAAAAAGCCTTCTGTTTCCATCGCCAAAGCTTTCAGGGGAGCATTTTCAAGCTTTTGGCACCATTTTAGAGTGAACTGCCAAAAGTCAGATTTTTGCTGAAATTGTGACCCCGGGGCTTAGGGATTTTTTCAAAAAAATATTTTCTGCCGGTTAAGTTTTTGAGGGCTGATTTCTTGTCCTGTGATAAAAAGCCTTCTGTTTCGAGTGCCAAAGCTTTCAGGGGAGCATTTTCAAGCTTTTCGCACCATTTTTGATTGAACTGCCAGAAGTCAGATTTTTGCTGTAATTGTGACCCCGGGGCTTAGGGATTTTTTCAGAAAAATATTTTCTGCCGGTTAAGTTTTTGAGGGCTGATTTCTTGTCCTGTGATAAAAAGCCTTCTGTTTCGAGTGCCAAACCTTTCAGGGGAGCATTTTCAAGCTTTTGGCACCATTTTTGAGTGAACTGCCAAAAGTCAGATTTTTGCTGAAATTGTGACCCCGGGGCTTAGGGATTTTTTCAAAAAAAATATTTTCTGCCGGTTAAGTTTTTGAGGGCTGATTTCTTGTCCTGTGATAAAAAGCCTTCTGTTTCCATCGCCAAAGCTTTCAGGGGAGCATTTTCAAGCTTTTGGCACCATTTTAGAGTGAATTGCCAAAAGTCAGATTTTTGCTGAAATTGTGACCCCGGGGCTTAGGGATTTTTTCAAAAAAATATTTTCTGCCGGTTAAGTGTTTGAGGGCTGATTTCTTGTCCTGTGATAAAAAGCCTTCTGTTTCCATCGCCAAAGCTTTCAGGGGAGCATTTGCAACCGGTTGGCACCATTTTTGAGTGAACTGCCAAAAGTCAGATTTTTGCTGAAATTGTGACCCCGGGGCTTAGGGATTTTTTCAAAAAAATATTTTCTGCCGGTTAAGTTTTTGAGGGCTTTTTTTCTGTTTCGAGTGCCAAAGCTTTCAGGGGAGCATTTTCAAGCTTTTGGCACCATTTTTGAGTGAACTGCCAAAAGTCAGATTTTTGCTGAAATTGTGACTCCGGGGCTTAGGGATTTTTTCAAAAAAATATTTTCTGCCGGTTAAGTTTTTGAGGGCTGATTTCTTGTCCTGTGATAAAAAGCCTACTGTTTCCATCGCCAAAGCTTTCAGGGGAGCATTTGCAACCGGTTGGCACCATTTTTGAGTGAACTGCCAAAAGTCAGATTTTTGCTGTAATTGTGACCCCGGGGCTTAGGGATTTTTTCAAAAAAATATTTTCTGCCGGTTAAGTTTTTGAGGGCTGATGTCTTGTCCTGTGATAAAAAGCCTTCTGTTTCGAGGGCCAAAGCTTTCAGGGGAGCATTTTCAAGCTTTTGACACCATTTTTGAGTGAATTGCCAAAAGTCAGATTTTTGCTGAAATTGTGACCCCGGGGCTTAGGGATTTTTTCAAAAAAATATTTTCTGCCGGTTAAGTGTTTGAGGGCTGATTTCTTGTCCTGTGATAAAAAGCCTTCTGTTTCCATCGCCAAAGCTTTCAGGGGAGCATTTGCAACCGGTTGGCACCATTTTTGAGTGAACTGCCAAAAGTCAGATTTTTGCTGAAATTGTGACCCCGGGGCTTAGGGATTTTTTCAAAAAAATATTTTCTGCCGGTTAAGTTTTTGAGGGCTGATGTCTTGTCCTGTGATAAAAAGCCTTCTGTTTCGAGTGCCAAACCTTTCAGGGGAGCATTTTCAAGCTTTTGGCACCATTTTTGAGTGAACTGCCAAAAGTCAGATTTTTGCTGAAATTGTGACCCCGGGGCTTAGGGATTTTTTCAAAAAAATATTTTCTGCCGGTTAAGTTTTTGAGGGCTGATTTCTTGTCCTGTGATACAAAGCCTTCTGTTTCCATCGCCAAAGCTTTCAGGGGAGCATTTGCAACCGGTTGGCACCATTTTTGAGTGAACTGCCAAAAGTCAGATTTTTGCTGAAATTGTGACCCCGGGGCTTAGGGATTTTTTCAAAAAAATATTTTCTGCTGGTTAAGTTTTTGAGGGCTGATTTCTTGTCCTGCGATAAAAAGCCTTCTGTTTCGAGTGCCAAACCTTTCAGGAGAGCATTTTCAAGCTTTTGGCACCATTTTTGAGTGAACTGTCAAAAGTCAGATTATTGCTGAAATTGTGACCCCGGGGCTTAGGGATTTTTTCAAAAAAATATTTTCTGCCGGTTAAGTTTTTGAGGGCTGATTTCTTGTCCTGTGATAAAAAGCCTACTGTTTCCATCGCCAAAGCTTTCAGGGGAGCATTTGCAACCGGTTGGCACCATTTTTGAGTGAACTGCCAAAAGTCAGATTTTTGCTGAAATTGTGACCCCGGGGCTTAGGGATTTTTTCAAAAAAAATATTTTCTGCCGGTTAAGTTTTTGAGGGCTGATTTCTTGTCCTGTGATAAAAAGCCTTCTGTTTCGAGTGCCAAACCTTTCAGCGGATCATTTTCAAGCTTTTCGCACCATTTTTGAGTGAACTGCCAAAAGTCAGATTTTTGCTGTAATTGTGACCCCGGGGCTTAGGGATTTTTTCAGAAAAATATTTTCTGCCGGTTAAGTTTTTGAGGGCTGATTTCTTGTCCTGTGATAAAAAGCCTTCTGTTTCGAATGCCAAACCTTTCAGGAGAGCATTTTCAAGCTTTTGGCACCATTTTTGAGTGAACTGCCAAAAGTCAGATTTTTGCTGAAATTGTGACCCCGGGGCTTAGGGATTTTTTCAAAAAAAATATTTTCTGCCGGTTAAGTTTTTGAGGGCTGATTTCTTGTCCTGTGATAAAAAGCCTTCTGTTTCCATCGCCAAAGCTTTCAGGGGAGCATTTTCAAGCTTTTGGCACCATTTTAGAGTGAATTGCCAAAAGTCAGATTTTTGCTGAAATTGTGATCCCGGGGCTTAGGGATTTTTTCAAAAAAATATTTTCTGCTGGTTAAGTGTTTGAGGGCTGATTTCTTGTCCTGTGATAAAAAGCCTTCTGTTTCTATCGCCAAAGCTTTCAGGGGAGCATTTTCAAGCTTTTGGCACCATTTTTGAGTGAACTGCCAAAAGTCAGATTTTTGCTGAAATTGTGACCCCGGGGCTTAGGGATTTTTTCAAAAAAATATTTTCTGCCGGTTAAGTTTTTGAGGGCTGATTTCTTGTCCTGTGATAAAAAGCCTACTGTTTCCATCGCCAAAGCTTTCAGGGGAGCATTTGCAACCGGTTGGCACCATTTTTGAGTGAATTGCCAAAAGTCAGATTTTTGCTGAAATTGTGACCCCGGGGCTTAGGAATTTTTTCAAAAAATATTTTCTGCCGGTTAAGTTTTTGAGGGCTGATTTCTTGTCCTGTGATAAAAAGCCTTCTGTTTCGAGTGCCAAACCTTTCAGGAGAGCATTTGCAACCGGTTGGCACCATTTTTGAGTGAACTGCCAAAAGTCAGATTTTTGCTGAAATTGTGACCCCGGGGCTTAGGGATTTTTTCAAAAAAATATTTTCTGCCGGTTAAGTTTTTGAGAGCTGATTTCTTGTCCTGTGATAGAAAGCCTTCTGTTTCGAGGGCCAAACCTTTCAGGGGAGCATTTTCAAGCTTTTGGCACCATTTTTGAGTGAACTGCCAAAAGTCAGATTTTTGCTGAAATTGTGACCCCGGGGCTTAGGGATTTTTTCAAAAAAATATTTTCTGCCGGTTAAGTTTTTGAGGGCTGATTTCTTGTCCTGTGATAAAAAGCCTTCTGTTTCGAGTGCCAAACCTTTCAGGAGAGCATTTTCAAGTTTTTGGCACCATTTTTGAGTGAACTGCCAAAAGTCAGATTTTTGCTGAAATTGTGACCCCGGGGCTTAGGGATTTTTTCAAAAAAATATTTTCTGCCGGTTAAGTTTTTGAGGGCTGATTTCTTGTCCTGTGATAAAAAGCCTTCTGTTTCCATTGCCAAAGCTTTCAGGGGAGCATTTTCAAGCTTTTGGCACCATTTTTAAGTGAATTGCCAAAAGTCAGATTTTTGTTGAAATTGTGACCCCGGGCCTTAGGGATTTTTTCAAAAAATAGTTTCTGCCGGTTAAGTTTTTGAGGGCTGATTTCTTGTCCTGTGATAAAAAGCCTTCTGTTTCGAGTGCCAAACCTTTCAGGAGAGCATTTGCAACCGGTTGGCACCATTTTTGAGTGAACTGCCAAAAGTCAGATTTTTGCTGAAATTGTGACCCCGGGGCTTAGGGATTTTTTCAAAAAAATATTTTCTGCCGGTTAAGTTTTTGAGAGCTGATTTCTTGTCCTGTGATAGAAAGCCTTCTGTTTCGAGGGCCAAACCTTTCAGGGGAGCATTTTCAAGCTTTTGGCACCATTTTTGAGTGAACTGCCAAAAGTCAGATTTTTGCTGAAATTGTGACCCCGGGGCTTAGGGATTTTTTCAAAAAAATATTTTCTGCCGGTTAAGTTTTTGAGGGCTGATTTCTTGTCCTGTGATACAAAGCCTTCTGTTTCCATCGCCAAAGCTTTCAGGGGAGCATTTGCAACCGGTTGGCACCATTTTTGAGTGAACTGCCAAAAGTCAGATTTTTGCTGAAATTGTGACCCCGGGGCTTAGGGATTTTTTCAAAAAAATATTTTCTGCCGGTTAAGTTTTTGAGGGCTGATTTCTTGTCCTGTGATAAAAAGCCTTCTGTTTCGAGTGCCAAACCTTTCAGGAGAGCATTTTCAAGCTTTTGGCACCATTTTTGAGTGAACTGCCAAAAGTCAGATTTTTGCTGAAATTGTGACCCCGGGGCTTAGGGATTTTTTCAAAAAAATATTTTCTGCCGGTTAAGTTTTTGAGGGCTGATTTCTTGTCCTGTGATAAAAAGCCTACTGTTTCCATCGCCAAAGCTTTCAGGGGAGCATTTGCAACCGGTTGGCACCATTTTTGAGTGAATTGCCAAAAGTCAGATTTTTGCTGAAATTGTGACCCCGGGGCTTAGGGATTTTTTCAAAAAATATTTTCTGCCGGTTAAGTTTTTGAGGGCTGATTTCTTGTCCTGTGATAAAAAGCCTTCTGTTTCGAGTGCCAAACCTTTCAGGAGAGCATTTGCAACCGGTTGGCACCATTTTTGAGTGAACTGCCAAAAGTCAGATTTTTGCTGAAATTGTGACCCCGGGGCTTAGGGTTTTTTTTTAAAAAAATATTTTCTGCCGGTTAAGTTTTTGAGGGCTGATTTCTTGTCCTGTGATAAAAAGCCTTCTGTTTCGAGTGCCAAACCTTTCAGGAGAGCATTTTCAAGTTTTTGGCACCATTTTTGAGTGAACTGCCAAAAGTCAGATTTTTGCTGAAATTGTGACCCCGGGGCTTAGGGTTTTTTCAAAAAAATATTTTCTGCCGGTTAAGTTTTTGAGGGCTGATTTCTTGTCCTGTGATAAAAAGCCTTCTGTTTCGAGTGCCAAACCTTTCAGGAGAGCATTTTCAAGTTTTTGGCACCATTTTTGAGTGAACTGCCAAAAGTCAGATTTTTGCTGAAATTGTGACCCCGGGGCTTAGGGATTTTTTCAAAAAAATATTTTCTGCCGGTTAAGTTTTTGAGGGCTGATTTCTTGTCCTGTGATAAAAAGCCTTCTGTTTCCATCGCCAAAGCTTTCAGGGGAGCATTTTCAAGCTTTTGGCACCATTTTTGAGTGAATTGCCAAAAGTCAGATTTTTGTTGAAATTGTGACCCCGGGCCTTAGGGATTTTTTCAAAAAATATTTTCTGCCGGTTAAGTTTTTGAGGGCTGATTTCTTGTCCTGTGATAAAAAGCCTTCTGTTTCGAGTGCCAAACCTTTCAGGAGAGCATTTGCAACCGGTTGGCACCATTTTTGAGTGAACTGCCAAAAGTCAGATTTTTGCTGAAATTGTGACCCCGGGCCTTAGGGATTTTTTCAAAAAAATATTTTCTGCCGGTTAAGTTTTTGAGAGCTGATTTCTTGTCCTGTGATAGAAAGCCTTCTGTATCGAGGGCCAAACCTTTCAGGGGAGCATTTTCAAGCTTTTGGCACCATTTTTGAGTGAACTGCCAAAAGTCAGATTTTTGCTGAAATTGTGACCCCGGGGCTTAGGGATTTTTTCAAAAAAATATTTTCTGCCGGTTAAGTTTTTGAGGGCTGATTTCTTGTCCTGTGATACAAAGCCTTCTGTTTCCATCGCCAAAGCTTTCAGGGGAGCATTTGCAACCGGTTGGCACCATTTTTGAGTGAACTGCCAAAAGTCAGATTTTTGCTGAAATTGTGACCCCGGGGCTTAGGGATTTTTTCAAAAAAATATTTTCTGCCGGTTAAGTTTTTGAGGGCTGATTTCTTGTCCTGCGATAAAACGCCTTCTGTTTCGAGTGCCAAACCTTTCAGGAGAGCATTTTCAAGCTTTTGGCACCATTTTTGAGTGAACTGTCAAAAGTCAGATTATTGCTTAAATTTTTCACCCCGGGGCTTAGGGATTTTTTCAAAAAAATATTTTCTGCCGGTTAAGTTTTTGAGGGCTGATTTCTTGTCCTGTGATAAAAAGCCTACTGTTTCCATCGCCAAAGCTTTCAGGGGAGCATTTGCAACCGGTTGGCACCATTTTTGAGTGAACTGCCAAAAGTCAGATTTTTGCTGAAATTGTGACCCCGGGGCTTAGGGATTTTTTCAAAAAAATATTTTCTGCCGGTTAAGTTTTTGAGGGCTGATTTCTTGTCCTGTGATAAAAAGCCTTCTGTTTCGAGTGCCAAACCTTTCAGCGGATCATTTTCAAGCTTTTCGCACCATTTTTGAGTGAACTGCCAAAAGTCAGATTTTTGCTGTAATTGTGACCCCGGGGCTTAGGGATTTTTTCAGAAAAATATTTTCTGCCGGTTAAGTTTTTGAGGGCTGATTTCTTGTCCTGTGATAAAAAGCCTTCTGTTTCGAATGCCAAACCTTTCAGGAGAGCATTTTCAAGCTTTTGGCACCATTTTTGAGTGAACTGCCAAAAGTCAGATTTTTGCTGAAATTGTGACCCCGGGGCTTAGGGATTTTTTCAAAAAAAATATTTTCTGCCGGTTAAGTTTTTGAGGGCTGATTTCTTGTCCTGTGATAAAAAGCCTTCTGTTTCCATCGCCAAAGCTTTCAGGGGAGCATTTTCAAGCTTTTGGCACCATTTTAGAGTGAATTGCCAAAAGTCAGATTTTTGCTGAAATTGTGACCCCGGGGCTTAGGGATTTTTTCAAAAAAATATTTTCTGCCGGTTAAGTGTTTGAGGGCTGATTTCTTGTCCTGTGATAAAAAGCCTTCTGTTTCCATCGCCAAAGCTTTCAGGGGAGCATTTGCAACCGGTTGGCACCATTTTTGAGTGAACTGCCAAAAGTCAGATTTTTGCTGAAATTGTGACCCCGGGGCTTAGGGATTTTTTCAAAAAAAATATTTTCTGCCGGTTAAGTTTTTGAGGGCTGATTTCTTGTCCTGTGATAAAAAGCCTTCTGTTTCGAGTGCCAAACCTTTCAGGAGAGCATTTTCAAGCTTTTGGCACCATTTTTGAGTGAACTGCCAAAAGTCAGATTTTTGCTGAAATTGTGACCCCGGGGCTTAGGGATTTTTTCAAAAAAATATTTTCTGCCGGTTAAGTTTTTGAGGGCTGATTTCTTGTCCTGTGATAAAAAGCCTACTGTTTCCATCGCCAAAGCTTTCAGGGGAGCATTTGCAACCGGTTGGCACCATTTTTGAGTGAATTGCCAAAAGTCAGATTTTTGCTGAAATTGTGACCCCGGGGCTTAGGGATTTTTTCAAAAAATATTTTCTGCCGGTTAAGTTTTTGAGGGCTGATTTCTTGTCCTGTGATAAAAAGCCTTCTGTTTCGAGTGCCAAACCTTTCAGGAGAGCATTTGCAACCGGTTGGCACCATTTTTGAGTGAACTGCCAAAAGTCAGATTTTTGCTGAAATTGTGACCCCGGGGCTTAGGGATTTTTTCAAAAAAATATTTTCTGCCGGTTAAGTGTTTGAGGGCTGATTTCTTGTCCTGTGATAAAAAGCCTTCTGTTTCGAGTGCCAAACCTTTCAGGAGAGCATTTTCAAGTTTTTGGCACCATTTTTGAGTGAACTGCCAAAAGTCAGATTTTTGCTGAAATTGTGACCCCGGGGCTTAGGGATTTTTTCAAAAAAATATTTTCTGCCGGTTAAGTTTTTGAGGGCTGATTTCTTGTCCTGTGATAAAAAGCCTTCTGTTTCCATCGCCAAAGCTTTCAGGGGAGCATTTTCAAGCTTTTGGCACCATTTTTGAGTGAATTGCCAAAAGTCAGATTTTTGTTGAAATTGTGACCCCGGGCCTTAGGGATTTTTTCAAAAAATATTTTATGCCGGTTAAGTTTTTGAGGGCTGATTTCTTGTCCTGTGATAAAAAGCCTTCTGTTTCGAGTGCCAAACCTTTCAGGAGAGCATTTGCAACCGGTTGGCACCATTTTTGAGTGAACTGCCAAAAGTCAGATTTTTGCTGAAATTGTGACCCCGGGGCTTAGGGATTTTTTCAAAAAAATATTTTCTGCCGGTTAAGTTTTTGAGAGCTGATTTCTTGTCCTGTGATAAAAAGCCTACTGTTTCCATCGCCAAAGCTTTCAGGGGAGCATTTGCAACCGGTTGGCACCATTTTTGAGTGAACTGCCAAAAGTCAGATTTTTGCTGAAATTGTGACCCCGGGGCTTAGGGATTTTTTCAAAAAAATATTTTCTGCCGGTTAAGTTTTTGAGGGCTGATTTCTTGTCCTGTGATAAAAAGCCTACTGTTTCCATCGCCAAAGCTTTCAGGGGAGCATTTGCAACCGGTTGGCACCATTTTTGAGTGAACTGCCAAAAGTCAGATTTTTGCTGAAATTGTGACCCCGGGGCTTAGGGATTTTTTCAAAAAAATATTTTCTGCCGGTTAAGTTTTTGAGGGCTGATTTCTTGTCCTGTGATAAAAAGCCTTCTGTTTCGAGTGCCAAAGCTTTCAGGGGAGCATTTTCAAGCTTTTCGCACCATTTTTGAGTGAACTGCCAAAAGTCAGATTTTTGCTGAAATTGTGACCCCGGGGCTTAGGGATTTTTTCAAAAAAATATTTTCTGCCGGTTAAGTTTTTGAGGGCTGATTTCTTGTCCTGTGATAAAAAGCCTTCTGTTTCCATCGCCAAAGCTTTCAGGGGAGCATTTGCAACCGGTTGGCACCATTTTTGAGTGAACTGCCAAAAGTCAGATTTTTGCTGAAATTGTGACCCCGGGGCTTAGGGATTTTTTCAAAAAAATATTTTCTGCCGGTTAAGTTTTTGAGGGCTGATTTCTTGTCCTGTGATAAAAAGCCTTCTGTTTTGAGTGCCAAACCTTTCAGGGGAGCATTTGCAACCGGTTGGCACCATTTTTGAGTGAATTGCCAAAAGTCAGATTTTTGCTGAAATTGTGACCCCGGGGCTTAGGGATTTTTTCAAAAAAATATTTTCTGCCGGTTAAGTTTTTGAGGGCTGATTTCTTGTCCTGTGATAAAAAGCCTTCTGTTTCGAGTGCCAAAGCTTTCAGGGGAGCATTTTCAAGCTTTTGGCACCATTTTTGATTGCACTGCCAGAAGTCAGATTTTTGCTGAAATTGTGACCCCGGGGCTTAGGGATTTTTTCAAAAAAATATTTTCTGCCGGTTAAGTTTTTGAGGGCTGATTTCTTGTCCTGTGATAAAAAGCCTTCTGTTTCCATCGCCAAAGCTTTCAGGGGAGCATTTGCAACCGGTTGGCACCATTTTTGAGTGAACTGCCAAAAGTCAGATTTTTGCTGAAATTGTGACCCCGGGGCTTAGGGATTTTTTCAAAAAAATATTTTCTGCCGGTTAAGTTTTTGAGGGCTGATTTCTTGTCCTGTGATAAAAAGCCTTCTGTTTCGAGGGCCAAACCTTTCAGGGGAGCATTTTCAAGCTTTTGGCACCATTTTTGATTGAACTGCCAGGAGTCAGATTTTTGCTGAAATTGTGACCCCGGGGCTTAGGGATTTTTTCAAAAAAATATTTTCTGCCGGTTAAGTTTTTGAGGGCTGATTTCTTGTCCTGTGATAAAAAGCCTTCTGTTTCGAGTGCCAAAGCTTTCAGGGGAGCATTTGCAACCGGTTGGCACCATTTTTGAGTGAACTGCCAAAAGTCAGATTTTTGCTGAAATTGTGACCCCGGGGCTTAGGGATTTTTTCAAAAAAATATTTTCTGCCGGTTAAGTTTTTGAGGGCTGATTTCTTGTCCTGTGATAAAAAGCCTACTGTTTCCATCGCCAAAGCTTTCAGGGGAGCATTTGCAACCGGTTGGCACCATTTTTGAGTGAACTGCCAAAAGTCAGATTTTTGCTGAAATTGTGACCCCGGGGCTTAGGGATTTTTTCAAAAAAATATTTTCTGCCGGTTAAGTTTTTGAGGGCTGATTTCTTGTCCTGTGATAAAAAGCCTACTGTTTCCATCGCCAAAGCTTTCAGGGGAGCATTTGCAACCGGTTGGCACCATTTTTGAGTGAACTGCCAAAAGTCAGATTTTTGCTGAAATTGTGACCCCGGGGCTTAGGGATTTTTTCAAAAAAATATTTTCTGCCGGTTAAGTTTTTGAGGGCTGATTTCTTGTCCTGTGATAAAAAGCCTTCTGTTTCGAGTGCCAAAGCTTTCAGGGGAGCATTTTCAAGCTTTTCGCACCATTTTTGAGTGAACTGCCAAAAGTCAGATTTTTGCTGAAATTGTGACCCCGGGGCTTAGGGATTTTTTCAAAAAAATATTTTCTGCCGGTTAAGTTTTTGAGGGCTGATTTCTTGTCCTGTGATAAAAAGCCTACTGTTTCCATCGCCAAAGCTTTCAGGGGAGCATTTGCAACCGGTTGGCACCATTTTTGAGTGAACTGCCAAAAGTCAGATTTTTGCTGAAATTGTGACCCCGGGGCTTAGGGATTTTTTCAAAAAAATATTTTCTGCCGGTTAAGTTTTTGAGGGCTGATTTCTTGTCCTGTGATAAAAAGCCTACTGTTTCCATCGCCAAAGCTTTCAGGGGAGCATTTGCAACCGGTTGGCACCATTTTTGAGTGAACTGCCAAAAGTCAGATTTTTGCTGAAATTGTGACCCCGGGGCTTAGGGATTTTTTCAAAAAAAAAATTTCTGCCGGTTAAGTTTTTGAGGGCTGATTTCTTGTCCTGTGATAAAAAGCCTTCTGTTTCGAGTGCCAAAGCTTTCAGGGGAGCATTTTCAAGCTTTTCGCACCATTTTTGAGTGAACTGCCAAAAGTCAGATTTTTGCTGAAATTGTGACCCCGGGGCTTAGGGATTTTTTCAAAAAAATATTTTCTGCCGGTTAAGTTTTTGAGGGCTGATTTCTTGTCCTGTGATAAAAAGCCTTCTGTTTCCATCGCCAAAGCTTTCAGGGGAGCATTTGCAACCGGTTGGCACCATTTTTGAGTGAACTGCCAAAAGTCAGATTTTTGCTGAAATTGTGACCCCGGGGCTTAGGGATTTTTTCAAAAAAATATTTTCTGCCGGTTAAGTTTTTGAGGGCTGATTTCTTGTCCTGTGATAAAAAGCCTTCTGTTTTGAGTGCCAAACCTTTCAGGGGAGCATTTGCAACCGGTTGGCACCATTTTTGAGTGAATTGCCAAAAGTCAGATTTTTGCTGAAATTGTGACCCCGGGGCTTAGGGATTTTTTCAAAAAAATATTTTCTGCCGGTTAAGTTTTTGAGGGCTGATTTCTTGTCCTGTGATAAAAAGCCTTCTGTTTCGAGTGCCAAAGCTTTCAGGGGAGCATTTTCAAGCTTTTGGCACCATTTTTGATTGCACTGCCAGAAGTCAGATTTTTGCTGAAATTGTGACCCCGGGGCTTAGGGATTTTTTCAAAAAAATATTTTCTGCCGGTTAAGTTTTTGAGGGCTGATTTCTTGTCCTGTGATAAAAAGCCTTCTGTTTCCATCGCCAAAGCTTTCAGGGGAGCATTTGCAACCGGTTGGCACCATTTTTGAGTGAACTGCCAAAAGTCAGATTTTTGCTGAAATTGTGACCCCGGGGCTTAGGGATTTTTTCAAAAAAATATTTTCTGCCGGTTAAGTGATTGAGGGCTGATTTCTTGTCCTGTGATAGAAAGCCTTCTGTTTCGAGTGCCAAAGCTTTCAGGGGAGCATTTGCAACCGGTTGGCACCATTTTTGAGTGAACTGCCAAAAGTCAGATTTTTGCTGAAATTGTGACCCCGGGGCTTAGGGATTTTTTCAAAAAAATATTTTCTGCCGGTTAAGTTTTTGAGGGCTGATTTCTTGTCCTGTGATAAAAAGCCTTCTGTTTCGAGTACCAAACCTTTCAGGAGAGCATTTTCAAGCTTTTGGCACCATTATTGAGTGAACTGCCAGGAGTCAGATTTTTGCTGAAATTGTGACCCCGGGGCTTAGGGATTTTTTCAAAAAAATATTTTCTGCCGGTTAAGTTTTTGAGGGTTGATTTCTTGTCCTGTGATAAAAAGCCTTCTGTTTCGAGTGCCAAAGCTTTCAGGGGAGCATTTGCAACCGGTTGGCACCATTTTTGAGTGAACTGCCAAAAGTCAGATTTTTGCTGAAATTGTGACCCCGGGGCTTAGGGATTTTTTCAAAAAAATATTTTCTGCCGGTTAAGTTTTTGAGGGCTGATTTCTTGTCCTGTGATAAAAAGCCTACTGTTTCCATCGCCAAAGCTTTCAGGGGAGCATTTGCAACCGGTTGGCACCATTTTTGAGTGAACTGCCAAAAGTCAGATTTTTGCTGAAATTGTGACCCCGGGGCTTAGGGATTTTTTCAAAAAAATATTTTCTGCCGGTTAAGTTTTTGAGGGCTGATTTCTTGTCCTGTGATAAAAAGCCTACTGTTTCCATCGCCAAAGCTTTCAGGGGAGCATTTGCAACCGGTTGGCACCATTTTTGAGTGAACTGCCAAAAGTCAGATTTTTGCTGAAATTGTGACCCCGGGGCTTAGGGATTTTTTCAAAAAAATATTTTCTGCCGGTTAAGTTTTTGAGGGCTGATTTCTTGTCCTGTGATAAAAAGCCTTCTGTTTCGAGTGCCAAAGCTTTCAGGGGAGCATTTTCAAGCTTTTCGCACCATTTTTGAGTGAACTGCCAAAAGTCAGATTTTTGCTGAAATTGTGACCCCGGGGCTTAGGGATTTTTTCAAAAAAATATTTTCTGCCGGTTAAGTTTTTGAGGGCTGATTTCTTGTCCTGTGATAAAAAGCCTACTGTTTCCATCGCCAAAGCTTTCAGGGGAGCATTTGCAACCGGTTGGCACCATTTTTGAGTGAACTGCCAAAAGTCAGATTTTTGCTGAAATTGTGACCCCGGGGCTTAGGGATTTTTTCAAAAAAATATTTTCTGCCGGTTAAGTTTTTGAGGGCTGATTTCTTGTCCTGTGATAAAAAGCCTACTGTTTCCATCGCCAAAGCTTTCAGGGGAGCATTTGCAACCGGTTGGCACCATTTTTGAGTGAACTGCCAAAAGTCAGATTTTTGCTGAAATTGTGACCCCGGGGCTTAGGGATTTTTTCAAAAAAATATTTTCTGCCGGTTAAGTGATTGAGGGCTGATTTCTTGTCCTGTGATAGAAAGCCTTCTGTTTCGAGTGCCAAAGCTTTCAGGGGAGCATTTGCAACCGGTTGGCACCATTTTTGAGTGAACTGCCAAAAGTCAGATTTTTGCTGAAATTGTGACCCCGGGGCTTAGGGATTTTTTCAAAAAAATATTTTCTGCCGGTTAAGTTTTTGAGGGCTGATTTCTTGTCCTGTGATAAAAAGCCTTCTGTTTCCATCGCCAAAGCTTTCAGGGGAGCATTTGCAACCGGTTGGCACCATTTTTGAGTGAACTGCCAAAAGTCAGATTTTTGCTGAAATTGTGACCCCGGGGCTTAGGGATTTTTTCAAAAAAATATTTTCTGCCGGTTAAGTTTTTGAGGGCTGATTTCTTGTCCTGTGATAAAAAGCCTTCTGTTTTGAGTGCCAAACCTTTCAGGGGAGCATTTGCAACCGGTTGGCACCATTTTTGAGTGAATTGCCAAAAGTCAGATTTTTGCTGAAATTGTGACCCCGGGGCTTAGGGATTTTTTCAAAAAAATATTTTCTGCGGGTTAAGTGTTTGAGGGCTGATTTCCTGTCCTGTGATAAAAAGCCTTCTGCTTCAAGGGCCAAACCTTTCAGGGGAGCATTTTCAAGCTTTTCGCACCATTTTTGAGTGAACTGCCAAAAGTCAGATTTTTGCTGAAATTGTGACCCCGGGGCTTAGGGATTTTTTCAAAAAAATATTTTCTGCCGGTTAAGTTTTTGAGGGCTGATTTCTTGTCCTGTGATAAAAAGCCTTCTGTTTCGAGGGCCAAAGCTTTCAGGGGAGCATTTTCAAGCTTTTGGCACCATTTTTGATTGAACTGCCAAAAGTCAGATTTTTGCTGAAATTGTGACCCCGGGGCTTAGCGATTTTTTCAAAAAAATATTTTCTGCCGGTTAAGTGTTTGAGGGCTGATTTCTTGTCCTGTGATAAAAAGCCTTCTGTTTCCATCGCCAAAGCTTTCAGGGGAGCATTTTCAAGCTTTTGGCACCATTTTTGAGTGAACTGCCAAAAGTCAGATTTTTGCTGAAATTGTGACCCCGGGGCTTAGGGATTTTTTCAAAAAAATATTTTCTGCCGGTTAAGTTTTTGAGGGCTGATTTCTTGTCCTGTGATAAAAAGCCTACTGTTTCCATCGCCAAAGCTTTCAGGGGAGCATTTGCAACCGGTTGGCACCATTTTTGAGTGAATTGCCAAAAGTCAGATTTTTGCTGAAATTGTGACCCCGGGGCTTAGGGATTTTTTCAAAAAAATATTTTCTGCCGGTTAAGTGTTTGAGGGCTGATTTACTGTCCTGTGATAAAAAGCCTTCTGTTTCAAGGGCCAAACCTTTCAGGGGAGCATTTTCAAGCTTTTCGCACCATTTTTGAGTGAACTGCCAAAAGTCAGATTTTTGCTGAAATTGTGACCCCGGGGCTTAGGGATTTTTTCAAAAAAATATTTTCTGCCGGTTAAGTTTTTGAGGGCTGATTTCTTGTCCTGTGATAAAAAGCCTTCTGTTTCGAGGGCCAAAGCTTTCAGGGGAGCATTTTCAAGCTTTTGGCACCATTTTTGATTGAACTGCCAAAAGTCAGATTTTTGCTGAAATTGTGACCCCGGGGCTTAGGGATTTTTTCAAAAAAATATTTTCTGCCGGTTAAGTGTTTGAGGGCTGATTTCTTGTCCTGTGATAAAAAGCCTTCTGTTTCCATCGCCAAAGCTTTCAGGGGAGCATTTTCAAGCTTTTGGCACCATTTTTGAGTGAACTGCCAAAAGTCAGATTTTTGCTGAAATTGTGACCCCAGGGCTTAGGGATTTTTTCAAAAAAATATTTTCTGCCGGTTAAGTGTTTGAGGGCTGATTTCTTGTCCTGTGATAAAAAGCCTTCTGTTTCCATCGCCAAAGCTTTCAGGGGAGCATTTTCAAGCTTTTGGCACCATTTTTGAGTGAACTGCCAAAAGTCAGATTTTTGCTGAAATTGTGACCCCGGGGCTTAGGGATTTTTTCAAAAAAATATTTTCTGCCGGTTAAGTTTTTGAGGGCTGATTTCTTGTCCTGTGATAAAAAGCCTACTGTTTCCATCGCCAAAGCTTTCAGGGGAGCATTTGCAACCGGTTGGCACCATTTTTGAGTGAATTGCCAAAAGTCAGATTTTTGCTGAAATTGTGACCCCGGGGCTTAGGGATTTTTTCAAAAAAATATTTTCTGCCGGTTAAGTGTTTGAGGGCTGATTTCTTGTCCTGTGATAAAAAGCCTTCTGTTTCCATCGCCAAAGCTTTCAGGGGAGCATTTGCAACCCGTTGGCACCATTTTTGAGTGAACTGCCAAAAGTCAGATTTTTGCTGAAATTGTGACCCCGGGGCTTAGGGATTTTTTCAAAAAAAATATTTTCTGCCGGTTAAGTTTTTGAGGGCTGATTTCTTGTCCTGTGATAAAAAGCCTTCTGTTTCGAGAGCCAAACCTTTCAGGGGAGCATTTTCAAGCTTTTTGCACCATTTTTGAGTGAACTGCCAAAAGTCAGATTTTTGCTGAAATTGTGACCCCGGGGCTTAGGGATTTTTTCAAAAAAATATTTTCTGCCGGTTAAGTTTTTGAGGGCTGATTTCTTGTCCTGTGATAAAAAGCCTACTGTTTCCATCGCCAAAGCTTTCAGGGGAGCATTTGCAACCCGTTGGCACCATTTTTGAGTGAACTGCCAAAAGTCAGATTTTTGCTGAAATTGTGACCCCGGGGCTTAGGGATTTTTTCAAAAAAATATTTTCTGCCGGTTAAGTTTTTGAGGGCTGATTTCTTGTCCTGTGATAAAAAGCCTTCTGTTTCGAGTGCCAAAGCTTTCAGGGGAGCATTTTCAAGCTTTTCGCACCATTTTTGAGTGAACTGCCAAAAGTCAGATTTTTGCTGAAATTGTGACCCCGGGGCTTAGGGATTTTTTCAAAAAAATATTTTCTGCCGGTTAAGTTTTTGAGGGCTGATTTCTTGTCCTGTGATAAAAAGCCTACTGTTTCCATCGCCAAAGCTTTCAGGGGAGCATTTGCAACCGGTTGGCACCATTTTTGAGTGAACTGCCAAAAGTCAGATTTTTGCTGAAATTGTGACCCCGGGGCTTAGGGATTTTTTCAAAAAAATATTTTCTGCCGGTTAAGTTTTTGAGGGCTGATTTCTTGTCCTGTGATAAAAAGCCTACTGTTTCCATCGCCAAAGCTTTCAGGGGAGCATTTGCAACCGGTTGGCACCATTTTTGAGTGAACTGCCAAAAGTCAGATTTTTGCTGAAATTGTGACCCCGGGGCTTAGGGATTTTTTCAAAAAAATATTTTCTGCCGGTTAAGTTTTTGAGGGCTGATTTCTTGTCCTGTGATAAAAAGCCTACTGTTTCCATCGCCAAAGCTTTCAGGGGAGCATTTGCAACCGGTTGGCACCATTTTTGAGTGAACTGCCAAAAGTCAGATTTTTGCTGAAATTGTGACCCCGGGGCTTAGGGATTTTTTCAAAAAAATATTTTCTGCCGGTTAAGTTTTTGAGGGCTGATTTCTTGTCCTGTGATAAAAAGCCTTCTGTTTCGAGTGCCAAAGCTTTCAGGGGAGCATTTTCAAGCTTTTCGCACCATTTTTGAGTGAACTGCCAAAAGTCAGATTTTTGCTGAAATTGTGACCCCGGGGCTTAGGGATTTTTTCAAAAAAATATTTTCTGCCGGTTAAGTTTTTGAGGGCTGATTTCTTGTCCTGTGATAAAAAGCCTACTGTTTCCATCGCCAAAGCTTTCAGGGGAGCATTTGCAACCGGTTGGCACCATTTTTGAGTGAACTGCCAAAAGTCAGATTTGTGCTTAAATTTTTCACCCCGGGGCTTAGGGATTTTTTCAAAAAAATATTTTCTGCCGGTTAAGTGTTTGAGGGCTGATTTCTTGTCCTGTGATAGAAAGCCTTCTGTTTCGAGTGCCAAAGCTTTCAGGGGAGCATTTGCAACCGGTTGGCACCATTTTTGAGTGAACTGCCAAAAGTCAGATTTTTGCTGAAATTGTGACCCCGGGGCTTAGGGATTTTTTCAAAAAAATATTTTCTGCCGGTTAAGTTTTTGAGGGCTGATTTCTTGTCCTGTGATAAAAAGCCTACTGTTTCCATCGCCAAAGCTTTCAGGGGAGCATTTGCAACCGGTTGGCACCATTTTTGAGTGAACTGCCAAAAGTCAGATTTTTGCTGAAATTGTGACCCCGGGGCTTAGGGATTTTTTCAAAAAAATATTTTCTGCCGGTTAAGTTTTTGAGGGCTGATTTCTTGTCCTGTGATAAAAAGCCTTCTGTTTCCATCGCCAAAGCTTTCAGGGGAGCATTTTCAAGCTTTTGGCACCATTTTTGAGTGAACTGCCAAAAGTCAGATTTTTGCTGAAATTGTGACCCCGGGGCTTAGGGATTTTTTCAAAAAAATATTTTCTGCCGGTTAAGTTTTTGAGGGCTGATTTCTTGTCCTGTGATAAAAAGCCTTCTGTTTTGAGTGCCAAACCTTTCAGGGGAGCATTTGCAACCGGTTGGCACCATTTTTGAGTGAATTGCCAAAAGTCAGATTTTTGCTGAAATTGTGACCCCGGGGCTTAGGGATTTTTTCAAAAAAATATTTTCTGCGGGTTAAGTGTTTGAGGGCTGATTTCTTGTCCTGTGATAAAAAGCCTTCTGTTTCAAGGGCCAAACCTTTCAGGGGAGCATTTTCAAGCTTTTCGCACCATTTTTGAGTGAACTGCCAAAAGTCAGATTTTTGCTGAAATTGTGACCCCGGGGCTTAGGGATTTTTTCAAAAAAATATTTTCTGCCGGTTAAGTTTTTGAGGGCTGATTTCTTGTCCTGTGATAAAAAGCCTTCTGTTTCGAGGGCCAAACCTTTCAGGGGAGCATTTGCAACCGGTTGGCACCATTTTTGAGTGAATTGCCAAAAGTCAGATTTTTGCTGAAATTGTGACCCCGGGGCTTAGGGATTTTTTCAAAAAAATATTTTCTGCCGGTTAAGTGTTTGAGGGCTGATTTCTTGTCCTGTGATAAAAAGCCTTCTGTTTCCATCGCCAAAGCTTTCAGGGGAGCATTTTCAAGCTTTTGGCACCATTTTTGAGTGAACTGCCAAAAGTCAGATTTTTGCTGAAATTGTGACCCCGGGGCTTAGGGATTTTTTCAAAAAAATATTTTCTGCCGGTTAAGTTTTTGAGGGCTGATTTCTTGTCCTGTGATAAAAAGCCTTCTGTTTTGAGTGCCAAACCTTTCAGGGGAGCATTTGCAACCAGTTGGCACCATTTTTGAGTGAATTGCCAAAAGTCAGATTTTTGCTGAAATTGTGACCCCGGGGCTTAGGGATTTTTTCAAAAAAATATTTTCTGCCGGTTAAGTTTTTGAGGGCTGATTTCTTGTCCTGTGATAAAAAGCCTTCTGTTTCCATCGCCAAACCTTTCAGGGGAGCATTTTCAAGCTTTTGGCACCATTTTTGATTGAACTGCCAGGAGTCAGATTTTTGCTGAAATTGTGACCCCGGGGCTTAGGGATTTTTTCAAAAAAATATTTTCTGCCGGTTAAGTTTTTGAGGGCTGATTTCTTGTCCTGTGATAAAAAGCCTTCTGTTTCGAGGGCCAAAGCTTTCAGGGGAGCATTTTTAAGCTTTTGGCACCATTTTTGAGTGAATTGCCAAAAGTCAGATTTTTGCTGAAATTGTGACCCCGGGGCTTAGGGATTTTTTCAAAAAAATATTTTCTGCCGGTTAAGTGTTTGAGGGCTGATTTCTTGTCCTGTGATAAAAAGCCTTCTGTTTCCATCGCCAAAGCTTTCAGGGGAGCATTTGCAACCGGTTGGCACCATTTTTGAGTGAACTGCCAAAAGTCAGATTTTTGCTGAAATTGTGACCCCGGGGCTTAGGGATTTTTTCAAAAAAATATTTTCTGCCGGTTAAGTTTTTGCGGGCTGATTTCTTGTCCTGTGATAAAAAGCCTTCTGTTTCCATCGCCAAAGCTTTCAGGGGAGCATTTTCAAGCTTTTGGCACCATTTTTGAGTGAACTGCCAAAAGTCAGATTTTTGCTGAAATTGTGACCCCGGGGCTTAGGGATTTTTTCAAAAAAATATTTTCTGCCGGTTAAGTGTTTGAGGGCTGATTTCTTGTCCTGTGATAAAAAGCCTACTGTTTCCATCGCCAAAGCTTTCAGGGGAGCATTTGCAACCGGTTGGCACCATTTTTGAGTGAACTGCCAAAAGTCAGATTTTTGCTGAAATTGTGACCCCGGGGCTTAGGGATTTTTTCAAAAAAATATTTTCTGCCGGTTAAGTTTTTGAGGGCTGATTTCTTGTCCTGTGATAAAAAGCCTACTGTTTCCATCGCCAAAGCTTTCAGGGGAGCATTTGCAACCGGTTGGCACCATTTTTGAGTGAACTGCCAAAAGTCAGATTTTTGCTGAAATTGTGACCCCGGGGCTTAGGGATTTTTTCAAAAAAATATTTTCTGCCGGTTAAGTTTTTGAGGGCTGATTTCTTGTCCTGTGATAAAAAGCCTACTGTTTCCATCGCCAAAGCTTTCAGGGGAGCATTTGCAACCGGTTGGCACCATTTTTGAGTGAACTGCCAAAACTCAGATTTTTGCTGAAATTGTGACCCCGGGGCTTAGGGATTTTTTCAAAAAAATATTTTCTGCCGGTTAAGTTTTTGAGGGCTGATTTCTTGTCCTGTGATAAAAAGCCTTCTATTTCGAGTGCCAAAGCTTTCAGGGGAGCATTTTCAAGCTTTTGGCACCATTTTTGATTGAACTGCCAAAAGTCAGATTTTTGCTGAAATTGTGACCCCGGGGCTTAGGGATTTTTTCAAAAAAATATTTTCTGCCGGTTAAGTGTTTGAGGGATGATTTCTTGTCCTGTGATAAAAAGCCTTCTGTTTCCATCGCCAAAGCTTTCAGGGGAGCATTTTCAAGCTTTTGGCACCATTTTTGAGTGAACTGCCAAAAGTCAGATTTTTGCTGAAATTGTGACCCCGGGGCTTAGGGATTTTTTCAAAAAAATATTTTCTGCCGGTTAAGTTTTTGAGGGCTGATTTCTTGTCCTGTGATAAAAAGCCTTCTGTTTCGAGTGCCAAAGCTTTCAGGGGAGCATTTTCAAGCTTTTCGCACCATTTTTGAGTGAACTGCCAAAAGTCAGATTTTTGCTGAAATTGTGACCCCGGGGCTTAGGGATTTTTTCAAAAAAATATTTTCTGCCGGTTAAGTGTTTGAGGGCTTATTTCTTGTCCTGTGATAAAAAGCCTTCTGTTTCCATCGCCAAAGCTTTCAGGGGAGCATTTGCAACCGGTTGGCACCATTTTTGAGTGAACTGCCAAAAGTCAGATTTTTGCTGAAATTGTGACCCCGGGGCTTAGGGATTTTTTCAAAAAAATATTTTCTGCCGGTTAAGTTTTTGAGGGCTGATTTCTTGTCCTGTGATAAAAAGCCTTCTGTTTCGAGGGCCAAACCTTTCAGGGGAGCATTTTCAAGCTTTTGGCACCATTTTTGATTGCACTGCCAGAAGTCAGATTTTTGCTGAAATTGTGACCCCGGGGCTTAGGGATTTTTTCAAAAAAATATTTTCTGCCGGTTAAGTTTTTGAGGGCTGATTTCTTGTCCTGTGATAAAAAGCCTTCTGTTTCGAGTGCCAAAGCTTTCAGGGGAGCATTTTCAAGCTTTTGGCACCATTTTTGATTGCACTGCCAAAAGTCAGATTTTTGCTGAAATTGTGACCCCGGGGCTTAGGGATTTTTTCAAAAAAATATTTTCTGCCGGTTAAGTTTTTGAGGGCTGATTTCTTGTCCTGTGATAAAAAGCCTACTGTTTCCATCGCCAAAGCTTTCAGGGGAGCATTTGCAACCGGTTGGCACCATTTTTGAGTGAACTGCCAAAAGTCAGATTTTTGCTGAAATTGTGACCCCGGGGCTTAGGGATTTTTTCAAAAAAATATTTTCTGCCGGTTAAGTTTTTGAGGGCTGATTTCTTGTCCTGTGATAAAAAGCCTACTGTTTCCATCGCCAAAGCTTTCAGGGGAGCATGTGCAACCGGTTGGCACCATTTTTGAGTGAACTGCCAAAAGTCAGATTTTTGCTGAAATTGTGACCCCGGGGCTTAGGGATTTTTTCAAAAAAATATTTTCTGCCGGTTAAGTTTTTGAGGGCTGATTTCTTGTCCTGTGATAAAAAGCCTTCTGTTTTGAGTGCCAAAGCTTTCAGGGGAGCATTTTCAAGCTTTTCGCACCATTTTTGAGTGAACTGCCAAAAGTCAGATTTTTGCTGAAATTGTGACCCCGGGGCTTAGGGATTTTTTCAAAAAAATATTTTCTGCCGGTTAAGTTTTTGAGGGCTGATTTCTTGTCCTGTGATAAAAAGCCTTCTGTTTCGAGGGCCAAACCTTTCAGGGGAGCATTTTCAAGCTTTTGGCACCATTTTTGATTGCACTGCCAGAAGTCAGATTTTTGCTGAAATTGTGACCCCGGGGCTTAGGGATTTTTTCAAAAAAATATTTTCTGCCGGTTAAGTTTTTGAGGGCTGATTTCTTGTCCTGTGATAAAAAGCCTTCTGTTTCGAGTGCCAAAGCTTTCAGGGGAGCATTTTCAAGCTTTTGGCACCATTTTTGATTGCACTGCCAAAAGTCAGATTTTTGCTGAAATTGTGACCCCGGGGCTTAGGGATTTTTTCAAAAAAATATTTTCTGCCGGTTAAGTTTTTGAGGGCTGATTTCTTGTCCTGTGATAAAAAGCCTTCTGTTTCGAGTGCCAAAGCTTTCAGGGGAGCATTTTCATGCTTTTCGCACCATTTTTGAGTGAACTGCCAAAAGTCAGATTTTTGCTGAAATTGTGACCCCGGGGCTTAGGGATTTTTTCAAAAAAATATTTTCTGCCGGTTAAGTTTTTGAGGGCTGATTTCTTGTCCTGTGATAAAAAGCCTACTGTTTCCATCGCCAAAGCTTTCAGGGGAGCATTTGCAACCGGTTGGCACCATTTTTGAGTGAACTGCCAAAAGTCAGATTTTTGCTGAAATTGTGACCCCGGGGCTTAGGGATTTTTTCAAAAAAATATTTTCTGCCGGTTAAGTTTTTGAGGGCTGATTTCTTGTCCTGTGATAAAAAGCCTACTGTTTCCATCGCCAAAGCTTTCAGGGGAGCATGTGCAACCGGTTGGCACCATTTTTGAGTGAACTGCCAAAAGTCAGATTTTTGCTGAAATTGTGACCCCGGGGCTTAGGGATTTTTTCAAAAAAATATTTTCTGCCGGTTAAGTTTTTGAGGGCTGATTTCTTGTCCTGTGATAAAAAGCCTTCTGTTTTGAGTGCCAAAGCTTTCAGGGGAGCATTTTCAAGCTTTTCGCACCATTTTTGAGTGAACTGCCAAAAGTCAGATTTTTGCTGAAATTGTGACCCCGGGGCTTAGGGATTTTTTCAAAAAAATATTTTCTGCCGGTTAAGTTTTTGAGGGCTGATTTCTTGTCCTGTGATAAAAAGCCTTCTGTTTCGAGTGCCAAAGCTTTCAGGGGAGCATTTTCAAGCTTTTCGCACCATTTTTGAGTGAACTGCCAAAAGTCAGATTTTTGCTGAAATTGTGACCCCGGGGCTTAGGGATTTTTTCAAAAAAATATTTTCTGCCGGTTAAGTTTTTGAGGGCTGATTTCTTGTCCTGTGATAAAAAGCCTTCTGTTTCCATCGCCAAAGCTTTCAGGGGAGCATTTTCAAGCTTTTGGCACCATTTTTGAGTGAACTGCCAAAAGTCAGATTTTTGCTGAAATTGTGACCCCGGGGCTTAGGGATTTTTTCAAAAAAATATTTTCTGCCGGTTAAGTTTTTGAGGGCTGATTTCTTGTCCTGTGATAAAAAGCCTACTGTTTCCATCGCCAAAGCTTTCAGGGGAGCATTTGCAACCGGTTGGCACCATTTTTGAGTGAACTGCCAAAAGTCAGATTTTTGCTGAAATTGTGACCCCGGGGCTTAGGGATTTTTTCAAAAAAATATTTTCTGCCGGTTAAGTTTTTGAGGGCTGATTTCTTGTCCTGTGATAAAAAGCCTTCTGTTTCCATCGCCAAAGCTTTCAGGGGAGCATTTTCAAGCTTTTGGCACCATTTTTGAGTGAACTGCCAAAAGTCAGATTTTTGCTGAAATTGTGACCCCGGGGCTTAGGGATTTTTTCAAAAAAATATTTTCTGCCGGTTAAGTTTTTGAGGGCTGATTTCTTGTCCTGTGATAAAAAGCCTACTGTTTCCATCGCCAAAGCTTTCAGGGGAGCATTTGCAACCGGTTGGCACCATTTTTGAGTGAACTGCCAAAAGTCAGATTTTTGCTGAAATTGTGACCCCGGGGCTTAGGGATTTTTTCAAAAAAATATTTTCTGCCGGTTAAGTTTTTGAGGGCTGATTTCTTGTCCTGTGATAAAAAGCCTACTGTTTCCATCGCCAAACCTTTCAGGGGAGCATTTTCAAGCTTTTGGCACCATTTTTGATTGAACTGCCAGGAGTCAGATTTTTGCTGAAATTGTGACCCCGGGGCTTAGGGATTTTTTCAAAAAAATATTTTCTGCCGGTTAAGTTTTTGAGGGCTGATTTCTTGTCCTGTGATAAAAAGCCTTCTGTTTCGAGTGCCAAAGCTTTCAGGGGAGCATTTTCAAGCTTTTCGCACCATTTTTGAGTGAACTGCCAAAAGTCAGATTTTTGCTGAAATTGTGACCCCGGGGCTTAGGGATTTTTTCAAAAAAATATTTTCTGCCGGTTAAGTGTTTGAGGGCTGATTTCTTGTCCTGTGATAGAAAGCCTTCTGTTTCGAGTGCCAAAGCTTTCAGGGGAGCATTTGCAACCGGTTGGCACCATTTTTGAGTGAACTGCCAAAAGTCAGATTTTTGCTGAAATTGTGACCCCGGGGCTTAGGGATTTTTTCAAAAAAATATTTTCTGCCGGTTAAGTTTTTGAGGGCTGATTTCTTGTCCTGTGATAAAAAGCCTTCTGTTTCCATCGCCAAAGCTTTCAGGGGAGCATTTTCAAGCTTTTGGCACCATTTTTGAGTGAACTGCCAAAAGTCAGATTTTTGCTGAAATTGTGACCCCGGGGCTTAGGGATTTTTTCAAAAAAATATTTTCTGCCGGTTAAGTTTTTGAGGGCTGATTTCTTGTCCTGTGATAAAAAGCCTTCTGTTTTGAGTGCCAAACCTTTCAGGGGAGCATTTGCAACCGGTTGGCACCATTTTTGAGTGAATTGCCAAAAGTCAGATTTTTGCTGAAATTGTGACCCCGGGGCTTAGGGATTTTTTCAAAAAAATATTTTCTGCCGGTTAAGTTTTTGAGGGCTGATTTCTTGTCCTGTGATAAAAAGCCTACTGTTTCCATCGCCAAACCTTTCAGGGGAGCATTTTCAAGCTTTTGGCACCATTTTTGATTGAACTGCCAGGAGTCAGATTTTTGCTGAAATTGTGACCCCGGGGCTTAGGGATTTTTTCAAAAAAATATTTTCTGCCGGTTAAGTTTTTGAGGGCTGATTTCTTGTCCTGTGATAAAAAGCCTTCTGTTTCGAGGGCCAAACCTTTCAGGGGAGCATTTTCAAGCTTTTGGCACCATTTTTGATTGCACTGCCAGAAGTCAGATTTTTGCTGAAATTGTGACCCCGGGGCTTAGGGATTTTTTCAAAAAAATATTTTCTGCCGGTTAAGTTTTTGAGGGCTGATTTCTTGTCCTGTGATAAAAAGCCTTCTGTTTCGAGTGCCAAAGCTTTCAGGGGAGCATTTTCAAGCTTTTCGCACCATTTTTGAGTGAACTGCCAAAAGTCAGATTTTTGCTGAAATTGTGACCCCGGGGCTTAGGGATTTTTTCAAAAAATATTTTCTGCCGGTTAAGTTTTTGAGGGCTGATTTCTTGTCCTGTGATAAAAAGCCTTCTGTTTCGAGTGCCAAAGCTTTCAGGGGAGCATTTTCATGCTTTTCGCACCATTTTTGAGTGAACTGCCAAAAGTCAGATTTTTGCTGAAATTGTGACCCCGGGGCTTAGGGATTTTTTCAAAAAAATATTTTCTGCCGGTTAAGTTTTTGAGGGCTGATTTCTTGTCCTGTGATAAAAAGCCTACTGTTTCCATCGCCAAAGCTTTCAGGGGAGCATTTGCAACCGGTTGGCACCATTTTTGAGTGAACTGCCAAAAGTCAGATTTTTGCTGAAATTGTGACCCCGGGGCTTAGGAATTTTTTGAAAAAAATATTTTCTGCCGGTTAAGTTTTTGAGGGCTGATTTCTTGTCCTGTGATAAAAAGCCTTCTGTTTCGAGTGCCAAAGCTTTCAGGGGAGCATGTGCAACCGGTTGGCACCATTTTTGAGTGAACTGCCAAAAGTCAGATTTTTGCTGAAATTGTGACCCCGGGGCTTAGGGATTTTTTTCAAAAAAATATTTTCTGCCGGTTAAGTTTTTGAGGGCTGATTTCTTGTCCTGTGATAAAAAGCCTTCTGTTTCGAGTGCCAAAGCTTTCAGGGGAGCATTTTCAAGCTTTTCGCACCATTTTTGAGTGAACTGCCAAAAGTCAGATTTTTGCTGAAATTGTGACCCCGGGGCTTAGGGATTTTTTCAAAAAAATATTTTCTGCCGATTAAGTGTTTGAGGGCTGATTTCTTGTCCTGTGATAGAAAGCCTTCTGTTTCGAGTGCCAAAGCTTTCAGGGGATCATTTGCAACCGGTTGGCACCATTTTTGAGTGAACTGCCAAAAGTCAGATTTTTGCTGAAATTGTGACCCCGGGGCTTAGGGATTTTTTCAAAAAAATATTTTCTGCCGGTTAAGTTTTTGAGGGCTGATTTCTTGTCCTGTGATAAAAAGCCTTCTGTTTCCATCGCCAAAGCTTTCAGGGGAGCATTTTCAAGCTTTTGGCACCATTTTTGAGTGAACTGCCAAAAGTCAGATTTTTGCTGAAATTGTGACCCCGGGGCTTAGGGATTTTTTCAAAAAAATATTTTCTGCCGGTTAAGTTTTTGAGGGCTGATTTCTTGTCCTGTGATAAAAAGCCTTCTGTTTCCATCGCCAAAGCTTTCAGGGGAGCATTTTCAAGCTTTTGGCACCATTTTTGAGTGAACTGCCAAAAGTCAGATTTTTGCTGAAATTGTGACCCCGGGGCTTAGGGATTTTTTCAAAAAATATTTTCTGCCGGTTAAGTTTTTGAGGGCTGATTTCTTGTCCTGTGATAAAAAGCCTTCTGTTTCGAGGGCCAAAGCTTTCAGGGGAGCATTTTCAAGCTTTTGGCACCATTTTTGAGTGAATTGCCAGAAGTCAGATTTTTGCTGAAATTGTGACCCCGGGGCTTAGGGATTTTTTCAAAAAAATATTTTCTGCCGGTTAAGTTTTTGAGGGCTGATTTCTTGTCCTGTGATAAAAAGCCTACTGTTTCCATCGCCAAACCTTTCAGGGGAGCATTTGCAACCGGTTGGCACCATTTTTGAGTGAACTGCCAAAAGTCAGATTTTTGCTGAAATTGTGACCCCGGGGCTTAGGGATTTTTTCAAAAAAATATTTTCTGCCGGTTAAGTTTTTGAGGGCTGATTTCTTGTCCTGTGATAAAAAGCCTTCTGTTTCGAGGGCCAAACCTTTCAGGGGAGCATTCTCAAGCTTTTGGCACCATTTTTGATTGCACTGCCAGAAGTCAGATTTTTGCTGAAATTGTGACCCCGGGGCTTAGGGATTTTTTCAAAAAAATATTTTCTGCCGGTTAAGTTTTTGAGGGCTGATTTCTTGTCCTGTGATAAAAAGCCTTCTGTTTCGAGTGTCAAAGCTTTCAGGGGAGCATTTTCAAGCTTTTCGCACCATTTTTGAGTGAACTGCCAAAAGTCAGATTTTTGCTGAAATTGTGACCCCGGGGCTTAGGGATTTTTTCAAAAAAATATTTTCTGCCGGTTAAGTTTTTGAGGGCTGATTTCTTGTCCTGTGATAAAAAGCCTTCTGTTTCGAGTGCCAAAGCTTTCAGGGGAGCATTTTCATGCTTTTCGCACCATTTTTGAGTGAACTGCCAAAAGTCAGATTTTTGCTGAAATTGTGACCCCGGGGCTTAGGGATTTTTTCAAAAAAATATTTTCTGCCGGTTAAGTTTTTGAGGGCTGATTTCTTGTCCTGTGATAAAAAGCCTACTGTTTCCATCGCCAAAGCTTTCAGGGGAGCATTTGCAACCGGTTGGCACCATTTTTGAGTGAACTGCCAAAAGTCAGATTTTTGCTGAAATTGTGACCCCGGGGCTTAGGGATTTTTTCAAAAAAAAATTTTTTCTGCCGGTTAAGTTTTTGAGGGCTGATTTCTTGTCCTGTGATAAAAAGCCTTCTGTTTCGAGGGCCAAACCTTTCAGGGGAGCATTTTCAAGCTTTTGGCACCATTTTTGATTGCACTGCCAGAAGTCAGATTTTTGCTGAAATTGTGACCCCGGGGCTTAGGGATTTTTTCAAAAAAATATTTTCTGCCGGTTAAGTTTTTGAGGGCTGATTTCTTGTCCTGTGATAAAAAGCCTTCTGTTTCGAGTGTCAAAGCTTTCAGGGGAGCATTTTCAAGCTTTTCGCACCATTTTTGAGTGAACTGCCAAAAGTCAGATTTTTGCTGAAATTGTGACCCCGGGGCTTAGGGATTTTTTCAAAAAAATATTTTCTGCCGGTTAAGTTTTTGAGGGCTGATTTCTTGTCCTGTGATAAAAAGCCTTCTGTTTCGAGTGCCAAAGCTTTCAGGGGAGCATTTTCATGCTTTTCGCACCATTTTTGAGTGAACTGCCAAAAGTCAGATTTTTGCTGAAATTGTGACCCCGGGGCTTAGGGATTTTTTCAAAAAAATATTTTCTGCCGGTTAAGTTTTTGAGGGCTGATTTCTTGTCCTGTGATAAAAAGCCTACTGTTTCCATCGCCAAAGCTTTCAGGGGAGCATTTGCAACCGGTTGGCACCATTTTTGAGTGAACTGCCAAAAGTCAGATTTTTGCTGAAATTGTGACCCCGGGGCTTAGGGATTTTTTCAAAAAAATATTTTCTGCCGGTTAAGTTTTTGAGGGCTGATTTCTTGTCCTGTGATAAAAAGCCTACTGTTTCCATCGCCAAAGCTTTCAGGGGAGCATGTGCAACCGGTTGGCACCATTTTTGAGTGAACTGCCAAAAGTCAGATTTTTGCTGAAATTGTGACCCCGGGGCTTAGGGATTTTTTCAAAAAAATATTTTCTGCCGGTTAAGTTTTTGAGGGCTGATTTCTTGTCCTGTGATAAAAAGCCTTCTGTTTTGAGTGCCAAAGCTTTCAGGGGAGCATTTTCAAGCTTTTCGCACCATTTTTGAGTGAACTGCCAAAAGTCAGATTTTTGCTGAAATTGTGACCCCGGGGCTTAGGGATTTTTTCAAAAAAATATTTTCTGCCGGTTAAGTTTTTGAGGGCTGATTTCTTGTCCTGTGATAAAAAGCCTTCTGTTTCGAGTGCCAAAGCTTTCAGGGGAGCATTTGCAACCGGTTGGCACCATTTTTGAGTGAACTGCCAAAAGTCAGATTTTTGCTGAAATTGTGACCCCGGGGCTTAGGGATTTTTTCAAAAAAATATTTTCTGCCGGTTAAGTGTTTGAGGGCTGATTTCTTGTCCTGTGATAAAAAGCCTTCTGTTTCCATCGCCAAAGCTTTCAGGGGAGCATTTGCAACCGGTTGGCACCATTTTTGAGTGAACTGCCAAAAGTCATATTTTTGCTGAAATTGTGACCCCGGGGCTTAGGGATTTTTTCAAAAAATATTTTCTGCCGGTTAAGTTTTTGAGGGCTGATTTCTTGTCCTGTGATAAAAAGCCTACTGTTTCCATCGCCAAAGCTTTCAGGGGAGCATTTGCAACCGGTTGGCACCATTTTTGAGTGAACTGCCAAAAGTCAGATTTTTGCTGAAATTGTGACCCCGCGGCTTAGGGATTTTTTCAAAAAAATATTTTCTGCCGGTTAAGTTTTTGAGGGCTGATTTCTTGTCCTGTGATAAAAAGCCTTCTGTTTCCATCGCCAAAGCTTTCAGGGGAGCATTTTCAAGCTTTTGGCACCATTTTTGAGTGAACTGCCAAAAGTCAGATTTTTGCTGAAATTGTGACCCCGGGGCTTAGGGATTTTTTCAAAAAAATATTTTCTGCCCGTTAAGTTTTTGAGGGCTGATTTCTTGTCCTGTGATAAAAAGCCTTCTGTTTTGAGTGCCAAACCTTTCAGGGGAGCATTTGCAACCGGTTGGCACCATTTTTGAGTGAATTGCCAAAAGTCAGATTTTTGCTGAAATTGTGACCCCGGGGCTTAGGGATTTTTTCAAAAAAATATTTTCTGCCGGTTAAGTGTTTGAGGGCTGATTTCTTGTCCTGTGATAAAAAGCCTTCTGTTTCGCGGGCCAAACCTTTCAGGGGAGCATTTTAAAGCTTTTCGCACCATTTTTGAGTGAACTGCCAAAAGTCAGATTTTTGCTGAAATTGTGACCCCGGGGCTTAGGGATTTTTTCAAAAAAATATTTTCTGCCGGTTAAGTTTTTGAGGGCTGATTTCTTGTCCTGTGATAAAAAGCCTACTGTTTCCATCGCCAAACCTTTCAGGGGAGCATTTTCAAGCTTTTGGCACCATTTTTGATTGAACTGCCAGGAGTCTGATTTTTGCTGAAATTGTGACCCCGGGGCTTAGGGATTTTTTCAAAAAAATATTTTCTGCCCGTTAAGTTTTTGAGGGCTGATTTCTTGTCCTGTGATAAAAAGCCTTCTGTTTTGAGTGCCAAACCTTTCAGGGGAGCATTTGCAACCGATTGGCACCATTTTTGAGTGAACTGCCAAAAGTCAGATTTTTGCTGAAATTGTGACCCCGGGGCTTAGGGATTTTTTCAAAAAAATATTTTCTGCCGGTTAAGTTTTTGAGGGCTGATTTCTTGTCCTGTGATAAAAAGCCTACTGTTTCCATCGCCAAAGCTTTCAGGGGAGCATTTGCAACCGGTTGGCACCATTTTTGAGTGAACTGCCAAAAGTCAGATTTTTGCTGAAATTGTGACCCCGGGGCTTAGGGATTTTTTCAAAAAAATATTTTCTGCCGGTTAAGTTTTTGAGGGCTGATTTCTTGTCCTGTGATAAAAAGGCTTCTGTTTCGAGTGCCAAAGCTTTCAGGGGAGCATTTTCAAGCTTTTCGCACCATTTTTGAGTGAATTGCCAAAAGTCAGATTTTTGCTGAAATTGTGACCCCGGGGCTTAGGGATTTTTTCAAAAAAATATTTTCTGCCGGTTAAGTTTTTGAGCGCTGATTTCTTGTCCTGTGATAAAAAGCCTACTGTTTCCATCGCCAAACCTTTCAGGGGAGCATTTTCAAGCTTTTGGCACCATTTTTGAGTGAACTGCCAAAAGTCAGATTTTTGCTGAAATTGTGACCCCGGGGCTTAGGGATTTTTTCAAAAAAATATTTTCTGCCGGTTAAGTTTTTGAGGGCTGATTTCTTGTCCTGTGATAAAAAGCCTTCTGTTTTGAGTGCCAAACCTTTCAGGGGAGCATTTGCAACCGGTTGGCACCATTTTTGAGTGAATTGCCAAAAGTCAGATTTTTGCTGAAATTGTGACCCCGGGGCTTAGGGATTTTTTCAAAAAAATATTTTCTGCCGGTTAAGTTTTTGAGGGCTGATTTCTTGTCCTGTGATAAAAAGCCTACTGTTTCCATCGCCAAACCTTTCAGGGGAGCATTTTCAAGCTTTTGGCACCATTTTTGATTGAACTGCCAGGAGTCAGATTTTTGCTGAAATTGTGACCCCGGGGCTTAGGGATTTTTTCAAAAAAATATTTTCTGCCGGTTAAGTTTTTGAGGGCTGATTTCTTGTCCTGTGATAAAAAGCCTTCTGTTTCGAGGGCCAAAGCTTTCAGGGGAGCATTTTCAAGCTTTTGGCACCATTTTTGAGTGAATTGCCAAAAGTCAGATTTTTGCTGAAATTGTGACCCCGGGGCTTAGGGATTTTTTCTAAAAAATATTTTCTGCCGGTTAAGTGTTTGAGGGCTGATTTCTTGTCCTGTGATAAAAAGCCTTCTGTTTCCATCGCCAAAGCTTTCAGGGGAGCATTTTCAAGCTTTTGGCACCATTTTTGAGTGAACTGCCAAAAGTCCGATTTTTGCTGAAATTGTGACCCCGGGGCTTAGGGATTTTTTCAAAAAAAATTTTTTTCTGCCGGTTAAGTTTTTGAGGGCTGATTTCTTGTCCTGTGATAAAAAGCCTTCTGTTTCGAGGGCCAAACCTTTCAGGGGAGCATTTTCAAGCTTTTGGCACCATTTTTGATTGCACTGCCAGAAGTCAGATTTTTGCTGAAATTGTGACCCCGGGGCTTAGGGATTTTTTCAAAAAAATATTTTCTGCCGGTTAAGTTTTTGAGGGCTGATTTCTTGTCCTGTGATAAAAAGCCTACTGTTTCCATCGCCAAAGCTTTCAGGGGAGCATTTGCAACCGGTTGGCACCATTTTTGAGTGAACTGCCAAAAGTCAGATTTTTGCTGAAATTGTGACCCCGGGGCTTAGGGATTTTTTCTAAAAAATATTTTCTGCCGGTTAAGTGTTTGAGGGCTGATTTCTTGTCCTGTGATAAAAAGCCTTCTGTTTCCATCGCCAAAGCTTTCACGGGAGCATTTGCAACCGGTTGGCACCATTTTTGAGTGAACTGCCAAAAGTCAGATTTTTGCTGAAATTGTGACCCCGGGGCTTAGGGATTTTTTCAAAAAAATTTTTTTTCTGCCGGTTAAGTTTTTGAGGGCTGATTTCTTGTCCTGTGATAAAAAGCCTTCTGTTTCGAGGGCCAAACCTTTCAGGGGAGCATTTTCAAGCTTTTGGCACCATTTTTGATTGCACTGCCAGAAGTCAGATTTTTGCTGAAATTGTGACCCCGGGGCTTAGGGATTTTTTCAAAAAAATATTTTCTGCCGGTTAAGTTTTTGAGGGCTGATTTCTTGTCCTGTGATAAAAAGCCTTCTGTTTCGAGTGCCAAAGCTTTCAGGGGAGCATTTTCAAGCTTTTCGCACCATTTTTGAGTGAACTGCCAAAAGTCAGATTTTTGCTGAAATTGTGACCCCGGGGCTTAGGGATTTTTTCAAAAAAATATTTTCTGCCGGTTAAGTTTTTGAGGGCTGATTTCTTGTCCTGTGATAAAAAGCCTTCTGTTTCGAGTGCCAAAGCTTTCAGGGGAGCATTTTCATGCTTTTCGCACCATTTTTGAGTGAACTGCCAAAAGTCAGATTTTTGCTGAAATTGTGACCCCGGGGCTTAGGGATTTTTTCAAAAAAATATTTTCTGCCGGTTAAGTTTTTGAGGGCTGATTTCTTGTCCTGTGATAAAAAGCCTACTGTTTCCATCGCCAAAGCTTTCAGGGGAGCATTTGCAACCGGTTGGCACCATTTTTGAGTGAACTGCCAAAAGTCAGATTTTTGCTGAAATTGTGACCCCGGGGCTTAGGGATTTTTTCAAAAAAATATTTTCTGCCGGTTAAGTTTTTGAGGGCTGATTTCTTGTCCTGTGATAAAAAGCCTACTGCTTCCATCGCCAAAGCTTTCAGGGGAGCATGTGCAACCGGTTGGCACCATTTTTGAGTGAACTGCCAAAAGTCAGATTTTTGCTGAAATTGTGACCCCGGGGCTTAGGGATTTTTTCAAAAAAATATTTTCTGCCGGTTAAGTTTTTGAGGGCTGATTTCTTGTCCTGTGATAAAAAGCCTTCTGTTTCGAGTGCCAAAGCTTTCAGGGGAGCATTTTCAAGCTTTTCGCACCATTTTTGAGTGAACTGCCAAAAGTCAGATTTTTGCTGAAATTGTGACCCCGGGGCTTAGGGATTTTTTCAAAAAAATATTTTCTGCCGGTTAAGTTTTTGAGGGCTGATTTCTTGTCCTGTGATAAAAAGCTTTCTGTTTCGAGTGCCAAAGCTTTCAGGGGAGCATTTGCAACCGGTTGGCACCATTTTTGAGTGAACTGCCAAAAGTCAGATTTTTGCTGAAATTGTGACCCCGGGGCTTAGGGATTTTTTCAAAAAAATATTTTCTGCCGGTTAAGTGTTTGAGGGCTGATTTCTTGTCCTGTGATAAAAAGCCTTCTGTTTCCATCGCCAAAGCTTTCAGGGGAGCATTTGCAACCGGTTGGCACCATTTTTGAGTGAACTGCCAAAAGTCAGATTTTTGCTGAAATTGTGACCCCGGGGCTTAGGGATTTTTTCAAAAAAATATTTTCTGCCGGTTAAGTGTTTGAGGGCTGATTTCTTGTCCTGTGATAAAAAGCCTTCTGTTTCGAGTGCCAAACCTTTCAGGGGAGCATTTTCAAGCTTTTCGCACCATTTTTGAGTGAACTGCCAAAAGTCAGATTTTTGCTGAAATTGTGACCCCGGGGCTTAGGGATTTTTTCAAAAAAATATTTTCTGCCCGTTAAGTTTTTGAGGGCTGATTTCTTGTCCTGTGATAAAAAGCCTTCTGTTTCCATCGCCAAAGCTTTCAGGGGAGCATTTTCAAGCTTTTGGCACCATTTTTGAGTGAACTGCCAAAAGTCAGATTTTTGCTGAAATTGTGACCCCGGGGCTTAGGGATTTTTTCAAAAAAATATTTTCTGCCGGTTAAGTTTTTGAGGGCTGATTTCTTGTCCTGTGATAAAAAGCCTTCTGTTTTGATTGCCAAACCTTTCAGGGGAGCATTTGCAACCGGTTGGCACCATTTTTGAGTGAATTGCCAAAAGTCAGATTTTTGCTGAAATTGTGACCCCGGGGCTTAGGGATTTTTTCAAAAAAATATTTTCTGCCGGTTAAGTGTTTGAGGGCTGATTTCTTGTCCTGTGATAAAAAGCCTTCTGTTTCGCGGGCCAAACCTTTCAGGGGAGCATTTTCAAGCTTTTCGCACCATTTTTGAGTGAACTGCCAAAAGTCAGATTTTTGCTGAAATTGTGACCCCGGGGCTTAGGGATTTTTTCAAAAAAATATTTTCTGCCGGTTAAGTTTTTGAGGGCTGATTTCTTGTCCTGTGATAAAAAGCCTACTGTTTCCATCGCCAAACCTTTCAGGGGAGCATTTTCAAGCTTTTGGCACCATTTTTGATTGAACTGCCAGGAGTCTGATTTTTGCTGAAATTGTGACCCCGGGGCTTAGGGATTTTTTCAAAAAAATATTTTCTGCCCGTTAAGTTTTTGAGGGCTGATTTCTTGTCCTGTGATAAAAAGCCTTCTGTTTTGAGTGCCAAACCTTTCAGGGGAGCATTTTCAAGCTTTTGGCACCATTTTTGAGTGAACTGCCAAAAGTCAGATTTTTGCTGAAATTGTGACCCCGGGGCTTAGGGATTTTTTCAAAAAAATATTTTCTGCCGGTTAAGTTTTTGAGGGCTGATTTCTTGTCCTGTGATAAAAAGCCTTCTGTTTCGAGTGCCAAAGCTTTCAGGGGAGCATTTGCAACCGATTGGCACCATTTTTGAGTGAACTGCCAAAAGTCAGATTTTTGCTGAAATTGTGACCCCGGGGCTTAGGGATTTTTTCAAAAAAATATTTTCTGCCGGTTAAGTTTTTGAGGGCTGATTTCTTGTCCTGTGATAAAAAGCCTTCTGTTTCGAGGGCCAAAGCTTTCAGGGGAGCATTTTCAAGCTTTTGGCACCATTTTTGAGTGAATTGCCAAAAGTCAGATTTTTGCTGAAATTGTGACCCCGGGGCTTAGGGATTTTTTCAAAAAAATATTTTCTGCCGGTTAAGTGTTTGAGGGCTGATTTCTTGTCCTGTGATAAAAAGCCTTCTGTTTCCATCGCCAAAGCTTTCAGGGGAGCATTTGCAACCCGTTGGCACCATTTTTGAGTGAACTGCCAAAAGTCAGATTTTTGCTGAAATTGTGACCCCGGGGCTTAGGGATTTTTTCAAAAAAATATTTTCTGCCGGTTAAGTTTTTGAGGGCTGATTTCTTGTCCTGTGATAAAAAGCCTTCTGTTTCGAGTGCCAAAGCTTTCAGGGGAGCATTTGCAACCGGTTGGCACCATTTTTGAGTGAAATGCCAAAAGTCAGATTTTTGCTGAAATTGTGACCCCGGGGCTTAGGGATTTTTTCAAAAAAATATTTTCTGCCGGTTAAGTTTTTGAGGGCTGATTTCTTGTCCTGTGATAAAAAGCCTTCTGTTTCGAGGGCCAAACCTTTCAGGGGAGCATTTTCAAGCTTTTGGCACCATTTTTGATTGCACTGCCAGAAGTCAGATTTTTGCTGAAATTGTGACCCCGGGGCTTAGGGATTTTTTCAAAAAAATATTTTCTGCCGGTTAAGTTTTTGAGGCCTGATTTCTTGTCCTGTGATAAAAAGCCTGTTTCGAGTGCCAAACCTTTCAGGGGAGCATTTGCAACCGGTTGGCACCATTTTTGAGTGAACTGCCAAAAGTCAGATTTTTGCTGAAATTGTGACCCCGGGGCTTAGGGATTTTTTCAAAAAAATATTTTCTGCCGGTTAAGTTTTTGAGGGCTGATTTCTTGTCCTGTGATAAAAAGCCTTCTGTTTCGAGTGCCAAACCTTTCAGGAGAGCATTTTCAAGCTTTTGGCACCATTTTTGAGTGAACTGCCAAAAGTCAGATTTTTGCTGAAATTGTGACCCCGGGGCTTAGGGATTTTTTCAAAAAAATATTTTCTGCCGGTTAAGTTTTTGAGGGCTGATTTCTTGTCCTGTGAAAAAAAGCCTTCTGTTTCGAGTGCCAAACCTGTCGGGGGAGCATTTTAAAGTTTTTGCACCATTTTTGAGTGAATTGCCAAAAGTCAGATTTTTGCTGAAATTGTGACCCCGGGGCTTAGGGATTTTTTCAAAAAAATATTTTCTGCCGGTTAAGTTTTTGAGGGCTGATTTCTTGTCCTGTGATAAAAAGCCTTCTGTTTCGAGTGCCAAAGCTTTCAGGGGAGCATTTTCAAGCTTTTCGCACCATTTTTGAGTGAACTGCCAAAAGTCAGATTTTTGCTGAAATTGTGACCCCGGGGCTTAGGGATTTTTTCAAAAAAATATTTTCTGCCGGTTAAGTTTTTGAGGGCTGATTTCTTGTCCTGTGATAAAAAGCCTACTGTTTCCATCGCCAAAGCTTTCAGGGGAGCATTTGCAACCGGTTGGCACCATTTTTGAGTGAACTGCCAAAAGTCAGATTTTTGCTGAAATTGTGACCCCGGGGCTTAGGGATTTTTTCAAAAAAATATTTTCTGCCGGTTAAGTGTTTGAGGGCTGATTTCTTGTCCTGTGATCAAAAGCCTTCTGTTTCCATCGCCAAAGCTTTCAGGGGAGCATTTGCAACCGGTTGGCACCATTTTTGAGTGAACTGCCAAAAGTCAGATTTTTGCTGAAATTGTGACCCCGGGGCTTAGGGATTTTTTCAAAAAAATATTTTCTGCCGGTTAAGTTTTTGAGGGCTGATTTCTTGTCCTGTGATAAAAAGCCTACTGTTTCCATCGCCAAAGCTTTCAGGGGAGCATTTGCAACCGGTTGGCACCATTTTTGAGTGAACTGCCAAAAGTCAGATTTTTGTTGAAATTGTGACCCCGCGGCTTAGGGATTTTTTCAAAAAAATATTTTCTGCCGGTTAAGTTTTTGAGCGCTGATTTCTTGTCCTGTGATAAAAAGCCTTCTGTTTCCATCGCCAAAGCTTTCAGGGGAGCATTTTCAAGCTTTTGGCACCATTTTTGAGTGAACTGCCAAAAGTCAGATTTTTGCTGAAATTGTGACCCCGGGGCTTAGGGATTTTTTCAAAAAAATATTTTCTGCCGGTTAAGTTTTTGAGGGCCGATTTCTTGTCCTGTGATAAAAAGCCTTCTGTTTCCATCGCCAAAGCTTTCAGGGGAGCATTTGCAACCGGTTGGCACCATTTTTGAGTGAACTGCCAAAAGTCAGATTTTTGCTGAAATTGTGACCCCGGGGCTTAGGGATTTTTTCAAAAAAATATTTTCTGCCGGTTAAGTGTTTGAGGGCTGATTTCTTGTCCTGTGATAAAAAGCCTTCTGTTTCGAGTGCCAAACCTTTCAGGGGAGCATTTTCAAGCTTTTCGCACCATTTTTGAGTGAACTGCCAAAAGTCAGATTTTTGCTGAAATTGTGACCCCGGGGCTTAGGGATTTTTTCAAAAAAATATTTTCTGCCCGTTAAGTTTTTGAGGGCTGATTTCTTGTCCTGTGATAAAAAGCCTTCTGTTTTGAGTGCCAAACCTTTCAGGGGAGCATTTGCAACCGGTTGGCACCATTTTTGAGTGAATTGCCAAAAGTCAGATTTTTGCTGAAATTGTGACCCCGGTTATGATGTTATTGCAGAGTCCTTTGCACAACGGAATGATGAATAGTACGTGCCACATGCTTTAAGTTGCTTTATTTACAGTTCATTGTAGAGAAATTACAAACATGCATCTTGCCGTCCTTCTCCTCGGACTAACGAACACCGAGAGGAAACAGTGAAAAACAGGAAACTAGTGTACGTCACATCCAGCTTCCCATTCCCGTGGGAAAACCCAACAGTACTCTGACTGTGGAATGTAAACATTGTCTTGTGACAAGCACTTTGCTGCACAGTGAAGAGAGCAGAAACCAACATCCTCCCCCTTTCCGTGAACATCACTGGGCAGCGTGTTCGTACAATATCAGTACAAACCCAACTTCTGTACATAGGTACAGTGTTGATCCCTTGATACAATCTTGGACAATACATCAGCAGGAATTTCATTACCTGGCATATAGGACACCGTTACGAGTCCCTTCTGAATATGTTCCCTAGCATGTTGCAACTTCAACTGCAAGTGCTTCGTGCTTTGCTTACAACCTTCCGAATTCAGCAAAGCCAAACATGCTTTGTTGTCCTGGTAAACCTGGATTGGACATTTGACAGGAATTTTCATGTCTTTGCACAATTGTAACAACCATTCACAATCCTTAAGTGAATAAGACAGTGCATTCAGTTCAGCTTCACAAGTACTTAAGCTAATTGTTGTTTGCTTCTTGCATGACCAATCAAATAGACCCTGATTGTACATGTAGCAAACTCCAGACGTACTTTTCCTGTCTGTAGTGTCACTTCCAAAACTTGCATCTGCAAAAATCTCAAGACCACCAGACTTCTGATTGTTAAATCTTAGTCTGTAATGCATAGTGCCTTTCAAATAGCGTGCTATGCGTTTCAGAGCTTTCCAATCCTTAACAGTAGGATTGTTAACTTGTCTGCTTAGCAAATTACAGCTAACAGCAATGTCAGGTCTTGAACATCTGGCAATGAAGTTTAGCTTACCTAGCACACTTCTGTACAGTGTAGTGTCAGAAAATGCTTCTTCAGTGTCTTCTACCTGATAACCTGTTGTCATCGGTGTGTCTACAGGGTTAGCATCCATCAGGTTTAGTTTGCTTAACACATCAGCAATTTTCCGTGACTGGTGTACTAGAATGTTACCACTTTGATCTTTCTCTATTTCCAGAGATAGGTAGTTGTTTACCTCACCAAGATCTTTCATGTCAAAGTGCTCTTTCAGTTGAGCTAGGGTGTTATTGTACATTGTGACATCTTTCCAAAAGAATAAAATATCATCAACATAAAACAAACAATACAGTTTCTTTTGCCCCTCCTCTTTGACAAATACACATGGATCAGCTTTCCCTTGCTGAAAACCTAGAGAAAACAATGCTTCAGTGAGTTTTGTGTGCCAGCACCGTGCACTTTGTTTGAGACCATAAAGGGACTTTTTCAGAGCACAAACAAATCCCTGTTTTACCTGTATGCCGTCAGGTGGAAGCATATATAGTGATTCACCTAGAGAGCCGTACAAAAATGCTGTATTTACATCGTGGTGACTAATGTGTAGATTCTCCTCTGCAGCTAGCTTGAGCATAAGCCTTATGCTCTCATATCTCACCGTGGGTGAGTAGGTCTCGTGATAGTCTTCACCTGGTACCTGTGCAAAACCTCTGGCTACCAATCTGGCTTTGTGTCTGACTATCTTGCCATTTTGATCCGTCTTCGCTTTGAAGACCCATTTGCTTCCAAGCAGTTTCATTCCTGGAACTACTGGAACTAGCTCCCAAGTTTTGTTCTTTTCTAAGGAATCAAGCTCAGCCTTCATGGCGTTTAACCATGGCTCAGCTTCCTTAGAATCCAAATCCTGGATTTCTTGGAAACTTGAAGGTTCAAATACCTTCTTGGAGCTTTTAACAGCTGCTACTGCTGTCTTGGCAAATTCATCAGCAAATCTCTTTGGAGGTCTGCCTTTTGTGGCTCTTTGTGACCTGCGAATCAGCCTTTGGTCTTCAACACTCTCCTCTTCCTTCTTAGGAGAAAAGTGACCTATTGTGAACAATGGTTCTTCCAATTCCTGATCAGAGCTTTCAGAGGGTCGCATAGAGGCTTTCGCACTCTTGAAATCCTCTGAAGTATCCGATTCAGTTTCAGCCTCAGAATCAGAACCTTCATCAGTGGGTGTGGGTTGTTGTTGCTTATCCTCAGTCTCATCACTGTCATCAGGATAACATTGAAAAATTCCCACGTTCTCCCCCCACTTGGCATTGTACTCAACACTTCTTGTGAGCCTAATTGTCTTGGAGTCAGTCATCATTATTCTGTAAGAACCTTTCTGATAACCTAGAAAGATACCATGCAATCCACGTTTGCCTAATTTGGAGCTTTGTGGTGAGTGAATCCACATATCAGAACCAAAAATTCTCATGTGTTTGATGTATGGTTTCTTGCCAAACATCTTCTCATAGGGGGTACAACCAATCGCTGAAGATAACCTGCGATTGTAACTGTAAAGAAAACATGAGAGAGCTTCGGCCCAATAACTCTCTGGAAGATTGGCATCATGCAGCAAGGTTTTTAACCCTTGAAGCAATGTTTGATTTGCCCTTTCGCAAAGCCCATTCTGCCATGGCGAGCGAGGACTGGACAAATCGTGTTGAATTCCTTTCTCAGTCAGAAAAGCTTCAAACTGCTGAGAAGTGAATTCTCCCCCGCGATCTGTGAAAAGAATTTTTATCTTCTTACCATGCACATTTTCCAACCAAGCACAGAATTCCTTGAACCTTGGAAAAGCCTCTGATTTCTGCTTGAGATTGTACACGTAAATATACCTGGAAAATGCATCAATCAGAACCATGAAGAACCTATTGCCACCCAAAGAGGGCGATAGTGGACCAACTAAATCAGCATGAACAATCTGGTATGGTTCTGTAGCTTGCCTACTAGACACCTTACCTTTCGCAGCCATTTTTACTTTGTTTGCTGCGCATGCCTTGCACTTCATGTGGTACCTGCAGGGTTTAATAGTCATACCTTCAACCAAGGTAGGCATTTTAGATACTGCCTCAAAATGCAAATGACCAAATTTCCTGTGAAAATCATGAATACATCCTGCATGCAAACTTTTGTTAGAACCTGCAATGCAACAAGTCTCATTCTGCACAACATCATCATAATACAAAACAAACAAACGATCAACGCATTCAGCATGCAATACATAATCGTCTTTCTTTGTGATGGTGCATTTCTTGTTCTTGAAGGAAACGTCAATGTTGCGTTCATTCAGCTGCATCACACTGAGAAGATTGTGTGTGGCATCTGGAACATAAAGTACATCATGTATCTCTAAGTCCAAACTGTGAAGAACAACAGTTCCGTAGCCTTGACTGGGGATCGTGTGGTCATCCGCCTGGTGAATCGCACCTTCCTGCGGTGTAAAAGACACGAACAGTCTCTTGTCGTTGCACATGTGGTGGGTAGCTGCTGAATCAACAACGAAGAAAGATCTAGACGTCTTCTGGACCTTTGCAACCTTTGGAGTGAAGCGTGAGACCATTGCCTTGTGCTGCGTTGTCCTGGAGACCGGACCTTTGCCTTTGCTTTGGCCTTTTCCACGCGATGAACTTCCGCTGCGCTGCTCTGTCTTGGCCCTGGGATATTTGCATTCCCTCTGCATATGGCCTAGACGTCCACACGAGTAGCATTTCACTGCCTTCAAAGCTTTGGCGCCCTCTGGTGGTTCCACTGCATTCTGGGATGACGTCTGTGAAGACTCCCCCATACCCATGCAGCTAGCACCCCGGCGATCTGCTTCATTCTGGATCACGGCAGTAACATAAGCTACTGTGAGCTGAGCAGTTGGTTGAACAGCAATCTGAGTGGCAACGGACTCCCACCTCGGACCCAAAGAATGTAGTATCATGAAGGAATACACAGCCTCTGGAAAGTTGAGTCCTCTCTGTTGCAACTCATGTCTCAGATTTTTGCATCTCCATCAGGTGTTTACGCACATCTCCACCTTCAGCAAGAGCCATATCATGCAGCTTGGCATAGTAGTACATTGAGGAACCAGCCTCTGTCCTCAAGTGAGCCTCTCTTAAAGAGTTCCAAATTTCTTTGGCTGTGGTCTTTCCACGCAACAGACAGAGCTCTTCTGGGGATACTATCAACGTAAGCGTTCCCCGTGCTTTGGAATCCTTAGCATTCCAATCAGCTGTAATTGGAGCTGGGGGGTTGTCTGTAATAACATTAAACAGACCTTCTTTCCGCAGAACTGCCTCTGCATATAGCACCCACTCCGTGTAGTTATTCTTATTGAGCTTAGGAATCCCAAAAGCATCAACCAGCTTTGCGTTTGCCATTTCTGCTGCTTAAAACGAGCTGCGTCACAGTCCTGCAGCTTTAGCCAAAAGCACTTTTAAAAGTACTTTCGTTTTCCCAGCCATCCAAGCCTGTGAGCTTGTGCCTTTTGGAGCCTTTGCCTGTTACGCGGCAAAACGGCTTTAAAAGTTCAAAGTCCAGCCATAAAGCATAAACAAGGAGCTGGCAGGCTGCTCCGGGAGCATGAGCACATACCTTCATCAATCAAACTTGACGCGCAGAGCAGATAACGCGATCCGTTCCTCTGTACCTCTGCCGGCATTCCTCAGTTTGATTTACGTCTTTCTGGGCCCGGAACCAAAATGATGTTATTGCAGAGTCCTTTGCACAACGGAATGATGAATAGTACGTGCCACATGCTTTAAGTTGCTTTATTTACAGTTCATTGTAGAGAAATTACAAACATGCATCTTGCCGTCCTTCTCCTCGGACTAACGAACACCGAGAGGAAACAGTGAAAAACAGGAAACTAGTGTACGTCACATCCAGCTTCCCATTCCCGTGGGAAAACCCAACAGTACTCTGACTGTGGAATGTAAACATTGTCTTGTGACAAGCACTTTGCTGCACAGTGAAGAGAGCAGAAACCAACAGGGCTTAGGGATTTTTTCAAAAAAATATTTTCTGCCGGTTAAGTGTTTGAGGGCTGATTTCTTGTCCTGTGATAAAAAGCCTTCTGTTTCGCGGGCCAAACCTTTCAGGGGAGCATTTTCAAGCTTTTCGCACCATTTTTGAGTGAACTGCCAAAAGTCAGATTTTTGCTGAAATTGTGACCCCGGGGCTTAGGGATTTTTTCAAAAAAATATTTTCTGCCGGTTAAGTTTTTGAGGGCTGATTTCTTGTCCTGTGATAAAAAGCCTACTGTTTCCATCGCCAAACCTTTCAGGGGAGCATTTTCAAGCTTTTGGCACCATTTTTGATTGAACTGCCAGGAGTCTGATTTTTGCTGAAATTGTGACCCCGGGGCTTAGGGATTTTTTCAAAAAAATATTTTCTGCCCGTTAAGTTTTTGAGGGCTGATTTCTTGTCCTGTGATAAAAAGCCTTCTGTTTTGAGTGCCAAACCTTTCAGGGGAGCATTTTCAAGCTTTTGGCACCATTTTTGAGTGAACTGCCAAAAGTCAGATTTTTGCTGAAATTGTGACCCCGGGGCTTAGGGATTTTTTCAAAAAAATATTTTCTGCCGGTTAAGTTTTTGAGGGCTGATTTCTTGTCCTGTGATAAAAAGCCTTCTGTTTCGAGTGCCAAAGCTTTCAGGGGAGCATTTGCAACCGATTGGCACCATTTTTGAGTGAACTGCCAAAAGTCAGATTTTTGCTGAAATTGTGACCCCGGGGCTTAGGGATTTTTTCAAAAAAATATTTTCTGCCGGTTAAGTTTTTGAGGGCTGATTTCTTGTCCTGTGATAAAAAGCCTTCTGTTTCGAGGGCCAAAGCTTTCAGGGGAGCATTTTCAAGCTTTTGGCACCATTTTTGAGTGAATTGCCAAAAGTCAGATTTTTGCTGAAATTGTGACCCCGGGGCTTAGGGATTTTTTCAAAAAAATATTTTCTGCCGGTTAAGTGTTTGAGGGCTGATTTCTTGTCCTGTGATAAAAAGCCTTCTGTTTCCATCGCCAAAGCTTTCAGGGGAGCATTTGCAACCCGTTGGCACCATTTTTGAGTGAACTGCCAAAAGTCAGATTTTTGCTGAAATTGTGACCCCGGGGCTTAGGGATTTTTTCAAAAAAATATTTTCTGCCGGTTAAGTTTTTGAGGGCTGATTTCTTGTCCTGTGATAAAAAGCCTTCTGTTTCGAGTGCCAAAGCTTTCAGGGGAGCATTTGCAACCGGTTGGCACCATTTTTGAGTGAACTGCCAAAAGTCAGATTTTTGCTGAAATTGTGACCCCGGGGCTTAGGGATTTTTTCAAAAAAATATTTTCTGCCGGTTAAGTTTTTGAGGGCTGATTTCTTGTCCTGTGATAAAAAGCCTTCTGTTTCGAGGGCCAAACCTTTCAGGGGAGCATTTTCAAGCTTTTGGCACCATTTTTGATTGCACTGCCAGAAGTCAGATTTTTGCTGAAATTGTGACCCCGGGGCTTAGGGATTTTTTCAAAAAAATATTTTCTGCCGGTTAAGTTTTTGAGGCCTGATTTCTTGTCCTGTGATAAAAAGCCTTCTGTTTCGAGTGCCAAACCTTTCAGGGGAGCATTTGCAACCGGTTGGCACCATTTTTGAGTGAACTGCCAAAAGTCAGATTTTTGCTGAAATTGTGACCCCGGGGCTTAGGGATTTTTTCAAAAAAATATTTTCTGCCGGTTAAGTTTTTGAGGGCTGATTTCTTGTCCTGTGATAAAAAGCCTTCTGTTTCGAGTGCCAAACCTTTCAGGAGAGCATTTTCAAGCTTTTGGCACCATTTTTGAGTGAACTGCCAAAAGTCAGATTTTTGCTGAAATTGTGACCCCGGGGCTTAGGGATTTTTTCAAAAAAATATTTTCTGCCGGTTAAGTTTTTGAGGGCTGATTTCTTGTCCTGTGAAAAAAAGCCTTCTGTTTCGAGTGCCAAACCTGTCGGGGGAGCATTTTATAGTTTTTGCACCATTTTTGAGTGAATTGCCAAAAGTCAGATTTTTGCTGAAATTGTGACCCCGGGGCTTAGGGATTTTTTCAAAAAAATATTTTCTGCCGGTTAAGTTTTTGAGGGCTGATTTCTTGTCCTGTGATAAAAAGCCTTCTGTTTCGAGTGCCAAAGCTTTCAGGGGAGCATTTTCAAGCTTTTCGCACCATTTTTGAGTGAACTGCCAAAAGTCAGATTTTTGCTGAAATTGTGACCCCGGGGCTTAGGGATTTTTTCAAAAAAATATTTTCTGCCGGTTAAGTTTTTGAGGGCTGATTTCTTGTCCTGTGATAAAAAGCCTACTGTTTCCATCGCCAAAGCTTTCAGGGGAGCATTTGCAACCGGTTGGCACCATTTTTGAGTGAACTGCCAAAAGTCAGATTTTTGCTGAAATTGTGACCCCGGGGCTTAGGGATTTTTTCAAAAAAATATTTTCTGCCGGTTAAGTGTTTGAGGGCTGATTTCTTGTCCTGTGATAAAAAGCCTTCTGTTTCCATCGCCAAAGCTTTCAGGGGAGCATTTGCAACCGGTTGGCACCATTTTTGAGTGAACTGCCAAAAGTCAGATTTTTGCTGAAATTGTGACCCCGGGGCTTAGGGATTTTTTCAAAAAAATATTTTCTGCCGGTTAAGTTTTTGAGGGCTGATTTCTTGTCCTGTGATAAAAAGCCTACTGTTTCCATCGCCAAAGCTTTCAGGGGAGCATTTGCAACCGGTTGGCACCATTTTTGAGTGAACTGCCAAAAGTCAGATTTTTGTTGAAATTGTGACCCCGGGGCTTAGGGATTTTTTCAAAAAAATATTTTCTGCCGGTTAAGTTTTTGAGCGCTGATTTCTTGTCCTGTGATAAAAAGCCTTCTGTTTCCATCGCCAAAGCTTTCAGGGGAGCATTTGCAACCCGTTGGCACCATTTTTGAGTGAATTGCCAAAAGTCAGATTTTTGCTGAAATTGTGACCCCGGGGCTTAGGGATTTTTTCAAAAAAATATTTTCTGCCGGTTAAGTTTTTGAGGGCTGATTTCTTGTCCTGTGATAAAAAGCCTTCTGTTTCGAGGGCCAAAGCTTTCAGGGGAGCATTTTCAAGCTTTTGGCACCATTTTTGAGTGAATTGCCAAAAGTCAGATTTTTGCTGAAATTGTGACCCCGGGGCTTAGGGATTTTTTCAAAAAAATATTTTCTGCCGGTTAAGTGTTTGAGGGCTGATTTCTTGTCCTGTGATAAAAAGCCTTCTGTTTCCATCGCCAAAGCTTTCAGGGGAGCATTTGCAACCCGTTGGCACCATTTTTGAGTGAACTGCCAAAAGTCAGATTTTTGCTGAAATTGTGACCCCGGGGCTTAGGGATTTTTTCAAAAAAATATTTTCTGCCGGTTAAGTTTTTGAGGGCTGATTTCTTGTCCTGTGATAAAAAGCCTACTGTTTCCATCGCCAAAGCTTTCAGGGGAGCATTTGCAACCGGTTGGCACCATTTTTGAGTGAACTGCCAAAAGTCAGATTTTTGCTGAAATTGTGACCCCGGGGCTTAGGGATTTTTTCAAAAAAATATTTTCTGCCGGTTAAGTTTTTGAGGGCTGATTTCTTGTCCTGTGATAAAAAGCCTACTGTTTCCATCGCCAAAGCTTTCAGGGGAGCATTTTCAAGTTTTCGCACCATTTTTGAGTGAACTGCCAAAAGTCAGATTTTTGCTGAAATTGTGACCCCGGGGCTTAGGGATTTTTTCAAAAAAATATTTTCTGCCGGTTAAGTGTTTGAGGGCTGATTTCTTGTCCTGTGATAAAAAACCTTCTGTTTCCATCGCCAAAGCTTTCAGGGGAGCATTTGCAACCCGTTGGCACCATTTTTGAGTGAACTGCCAAAAGTCAGATTTTTGCTGAAATTGTGACCCCGGGGCTTAGGGATTTTTTCAAAAAAATATTTTCTGCCGGTTAAGTGTTTGAGGGCTGTTTCTTGTCCTGTGATAAAAAGCCTACTGTTTCCATCGCCAAAGCTTTCAGGGGAGCATTTGCAACCGGTTGGCACCATTTTTGAGTGAACTGCCAAAAGTCAGATTTTTGCTGAAATTGTGACCCCGGGGCTTAGGGATTTTTTCAAAAAAATATTTTCTGCCGGTTAAGTTTTTGAGGGCTGATTTCTTGTCCTGTGATAAAAAGCCTTCTGTTTCGAGTGCCAAAGCTTTCAGGGGAGCATTTTCAAGCTTTTCGCACCATTTTTGAGTGAACTGCCAAAAGTCAGATTTTTGCTGAAATTGTGACCCCGGGGCTTAGGGATTTTTTCAAAAAAATATTTTCTGCCGGTTAAGTTTTTGAGGGCTGATTTCTTGTCCTGTGATAAAAAGCCTACTGTTTCCATCGCCAAAGCTTTCAGGGGAGCATTTGCAACCGGTTGGCACCATTTTTGAGTGAATTGCCAAAAGTCAGATTTTTGCTGAAATTGTGACCCCGGGGCTTAGGGATTTTTTCAAAAAAATATTTTCTGCCGGTTAAGTGTTTGAGGGCTGATTTCTTGTCCTGTGATAAAAAGCCTTCTGTTTCCATCGCCAAAGCTTTCAGGGGAGCATTTGAACCCGTTGGCACCATTTTTGAGTGAACTGCCAAAAGTCAGATTTTTGCTGAAATTGTGACCCCGGGGCTTAGGGATTTTTTCAAAAAAATATTTTCTGCCGGTTAAGTTTTTGAGGGCTGATTTCTTGTCCTGTGATAAAAAGCCTTCTGTTTCGAGTGCCAAAGCTTTCAGGGGAGCATTTTCAAGCTTTTCGCACCATTTTTGAGTGAACTGCCAAAAGTCAGATTTTTGCTGAAATTGTGACCCCGGGGCTTAGGGATTTTTTCAAAAAAATATTTTCTGCCGGTTAAGTTTTTGAGGGCTGATTTCTTGTCCTGTGATAAAAAGCCTACTGTTTCCATCGCCAAAGCTTTCAGGGGAGCATTTGCAACCGGTTGGCACCATTTTTGAGTGAACTGCCAAAAGTCAGATTTTTGCTGAAATTGTGACCCCGGGGCTTAGGGATTTTTTCAAAAAAATATTTTCTGCCGGTTAAGTGTTTGAGGGCTGATTTCTTGTCCTGTGATAAAAAACCTTCTGTTTCTATCGCCAAAGCTTTCAGGGGAGCATTTGCAACCCGTTGGCACCATTTTTGAGTGAACTGCCAAAAGTCAGATTTTTGCTGAAATTGTGACCCCGGGGCTTAGGGATTTTTTCAAAAAAATATTTTCTGCCGGTTAAGTGTTTGAGGGCTGATTTCTTGTCCTGTGATAAAAAGCCTACTGTTTCCATCGCCAAAGCTTTCAGGGGAGCATTTGCAACCGGTTGGCACCATTTTTGAGTGAACTGCCAAAAGTCAGATTTTTGCTGAAATTGTGACCCCGGGGCTTAGGGATTTTTTCAAAAAAATATTTTCTGCCGGTTAAGTGTTTGAGGGCTGATTTCTTGTCCTGTGATAAAAAGCCTTCTGTTTCCATCGCCAACGCTTTCAGGGGAGCATTTGCAACCGGTTGGCACCATTTTTGAGTGAACTGCCAAAAGTCAGATTTTTGCTGAAATTGTGACCCCGGGGCTTAGGGATTTTTTCAAAAAAAAATTTTCTGCCGGTTAAGTTTTTGAGGGCTGATTTCTTGTCCTGTGATAAAAAGCCTACTGTTTCCATCGCCAAAGCTTTCAGGGGAGCATTTGCAACCGGTTGGCACCATTTTTGAGTGAACTCCCAAAAGTCAGATTTTTGCTGAAATTGTGACCCCGGGGCTTAGGGATTTTTTCAAAACAATATATTCTGCCGGTTAAGTTTTTGAGGGCTGATTTCTTGTCCTGTGATAAAAAGCCTTCTGTTTTGAGTGCCAAACCTTTCAGGGGAGCATTTGCAACCGGTTGGCACCATTTTTGAGTGAATTGCCAAAAGTCAGATTTTTGCTGAAATTGTGACCCCGGGGCTTAGGGATTTTTTCAAAAAAATATTTTCTGCCGGTTAAGTTTTTGAGGGCTGATTTCTTGTCCTGTGATAAAAAGCCTTCTGTTTCGAGTGCCAAAGCTTTCAGGGGAGCATTTTCAAGCGTTTCGCACCATTTTTGAGTGAACTGCCAAAAGTCAGATTTTTGCTGAAATTGTGACCCCGGGGCTTAGGGATTTTTTCAAAAAAATATTTTCTGCCGGTTAAGTTTTTGAGGGCTGATTTCTTGTCCTGTGATAAAAAGCCTACTGTTTCCATCGCCAAAGCTTTCAGGGGAGCATTTGCAACCGGTTGGCACCATTTTTGAGTGAACTGCCAAAAGTCAGATTTTTGCTGAAATTGTGACCCCGGGGCTTAGGGATTTTTTCAAAAAAATATTTTCTGCCAGTTAAGTTTTTGAGGGCTGATTTCTTGTCCTGTGATAAAAAGCCTTCTGTTTTGAGTGCCAAACCTTTCAGGGGAGCATTTGCAACCGGTTGGCACCATTTTTGAGTGAATTGCCAAAAGTCAGATTTTTGCTGAAATTGTGACCCCGGGGCATAGGGATTTTTTCAAAAAAATATTTTCTGCCGGTTAAGTTTTTGAGGGCTGATTTCTTGTCCTGTGATAAAAAGCCTTCTATTTCGAGGGCCAAAGCTTTCAGGGGAGCATTTTCAAGCTTTTGGCACCATTTTTGAGTGAATTGCCAAAAGTCAGATTTTTGCTGAAATTGTGACCCCGGGGCTTAGGGATTTTTTCAAAAAAATATTTTCTGCCGGTTAAGTTTTTGAGGGCTGATTTCTTGTCCTGTGATAAAAACCCTACTGTTTCCATCGCCAAAGCTTTCAGGGGAGCATTTGCAACCGGTTGGCACCATTTTTGAGTGAACTGCCAAAAGTCAGATTTTTGCTGAAATTGTGACCCCGGGGCTTAGGGATTTTTTCAAAAAAATATTTTCTGCCGGTTAAGTTTTTGGGGGCTGATTTCTTGTCCTGTGATAAAAAGCCTTCTGTTTCGAGTGCCAAAGCTTTCAGGGGAGCATTTTCAAGCTTTTCGCACCATTTTTGAGTGAACTGCCAAAAGTCAGATTTTTGCTGAAATTGTGACCCCGGGGCTTAGGGATTTTTTCAAAAAAATATTTTCTGCCGGTTAAGTTTTTGAGGGCTGATTTCTTGTCCTGTGATAAAAAGCCTTCTCTTTCGAGGGCCAAAGCTTTCAGGGGAGCATTTTCAAGCTTTTGGCACCATTTTTTATTGAACTGCCAGAAGTCAGATTTTTGCTGAAATTGTGACCCCGGGGCTTAGGGATTTTTTCAAAAAAATATTTTCTGCCGGTTAAGTTTTTGAGGGCTGATTTCTTGTCCTGTGATAAAAAGCCTACTGTTTCCATCGCCAAAGCTTTCAGGGGAGCATTTTCAAGCTTTTCGCACCATTTTTGAGTGAACTGCCAAAAGTCAGATTTTTGCTGAAATTGTGACCCCGGGGCTTAGGGATTTTTTCAAAAAAATATTTTCTGCCGGTTAAGTTTTTGAGGGCTGATTTCTTGTCCTGTGATAAAAAGCCTACTGTTTCCATCGCCAAAGCTTTCAGGGGAGCATTTGCAACCGGTTGGCACCATTTTTGAGTGAATTGCCAAAAGTCAGATTTTTGCTGAAATTGTGACCCCGGGGCTTAGGGATTTTTTCAAAAAAATATTTTCTGCCGGTTAAGTTTTTGAGGGCTGATTTCTTGTCCTGTGATAAAAAGCGTACTGTTTCCATCGCCAAAGCTTTCAGGGGAGCATTTGCAACCGGTTGGCACCATTTTTGAGTGAACTGCCAAAAGTCAGATTTTTGCTGAAATTGTGACCCCGGGGCTTAGGGATTTTTTCAAAAAAATATTTTCTGCCGGTTAAGTGTTTGAGGGCTGATTTCTTGTCCTGTGATAAAAAGCCTTCTGTTTCCATCGCCAAAGCTTTCAGGGGAGCATTTGCAACCGGTTGGCACCATTTTTGAGTGAACTGCCAAAAGTCAGATTTTTTCTGAAATTGTGACCCCGGGGCTTAGGGATTTTTTCAAAAAAATATTTTCTGCCGGTTAAGTTTTTGAGGGCTGATTTCTTGTCCTGTGATAAAAAGCCTAATGTTTCCATCGCCAAAGCTTTCAGGGGAGCATTTGCAACCGGTTGGCACCATTTTTGAGTGAACTGCCAAAAGTCAGATTTTTGCTGAAATTGTGACCCCGGGGCTTAGGGATTTTTTCAAAAAAATATTTTCTGCCGGTTAAGTTTTTGAGGGCTGATTTCTTGTCCTGTGATAAAAAGCCTACTGTTTCCATCGCCAAAGCTTTCAGGGGAGCATTTGCAACCGGTTGGCACCATTTTTGAGTGAATTGCCAAAAGTCAGATTTTTGCTGAAATTGTGACCCCGGGGCTTAGGGATTTTTTCAAAAAAATATTTTCTGCCGGTTAAGTTTTTGAGGGCTGATTTCTTGTCCTGTGATAAAAAGCCTTCTGTTTCGAGGGCCAAACCTTTCAGGGGAGCATTTTCAAGCTTTTGGCACCATTTTTGATTGCACTGCCAGAAGTCAGATTTTTGCTGAAATTGTGACCCCGGGGCTTAGGGATTTTTTCAAAAAAATATTTTCTGCCGGTTAAGTTTTTGAGGCCTGATTTCTTGTCCTGTGATAAAAAGCCTTCTGTTTCGAGTGCCAAACCTTTCAGGGGAGCATTTGCAACCGGTTGGCACCATTTTTGAGTGAACTGCCAAAAGTCAGATTTTTGCTGAAATTGTGACCCCGGGGCTTAGGGATTTTTTCAAAAAAATATTTTCTGCCGGTTAAGTTTTTGAGGGCTGATTTCTTGTCCTGTGATAAAAAGCCTTCTGTTTCGAGTGCCAAACCTTTCAGGAGAGCATTTTCAAGCTTTTGGCACCATTTTTGAGTGAACTGCCAAAAGTCAGATTTTTGCTGAAATTGTGACCCCGGGGCTTAGGGATTTTTTCAAAAAAATATTTTCTGCCGGTTAAGTTTTTGAGGGCTGATTTCTTGTCCTGTGAAAAAAAGCCTTCTGTTTCGAGTGCCAAACCTGTCGGGGGAGCATTTTAAAGTTTTTGCACCATTTTTGAGTGAATTGCCAAAAGTCAGATTTTTGCTGAAATTGTGACCCCGGGGCTTAGGGATTTTTTCAAAAAAATATTTTCTGCCGGTTAAGTTTTTGAGGGCTGATTTCTTGTCCTGTGATAAAAAGCCTTCTGTTTCGAGTGCCAAAGCTTTCAGGGGAGCATTTTCAAGCTTTTCGCACCATTTTTGAGTGAACTGCCAAAAGTCAGATTTTTGCTGAAATTGTGACCCCGGGGCTTAGGGATTTTTTCAAAAAAATATTTTCTGCCGGTTAAGTTTTTGAGGGCTGATTTCTTGTCCTGTGATAAAAAGCCTACTGTTTCCATCGCCAAAGCTTTCAGGGGAGCATTTGCAACCGGTTGGCACCATTTTTGAGTGAACTGCCAAAAGTCAGATTTTTGCTGAAATTGTGACCCCGGGGCTTAGGGATTTTTTCAAAAAAATATTTTCTGCCGGTTAAGTGTTTGAGGGCTGATTTCTTGTCCTGTGATAAAAAGCCTTCTGTTTCCATCGCCAAAGCTTTCAGGGGAGCATTTGCAACCGGTTGGCACCATTTTTGAGTGAACTGCCAAAAGTCAGATTTTTGCTGAAATTGTGACCCCGGGGCTTAGGGATTTTTTCAAAAAAATATTTTCTGCCGGTTAAGTTTTTGAGGGCTGATTTCTTGTCCTGTGATAAAAAGCCTACTGTTTCCATCGCCAAAGCTTTCAGGGGAGCATTTGCAACCGGTTGGCACCATTTTTGAGTGAACTGCCAAAAGTCAGATTTTTGTTGAAATTGTGACCCCGGGGCTTAGGGATTTTTTCAAAAAAATATTTTCTGCCGGTTAAGTTTTTGAGCGCTGATTTCTTGTCCTGTGATAAAAAGCCTTCTGTTTCCATCGCCAAAGCTTTCAGGGGAGCATTTTCAAGCTTTTGGCACCATTTTTGAGTGAACTGCCAAAAGTCAGATTTTTGCTGAAATTGTGACCCCGGGGCTTAGGGATTTTTTCAAAAAAATATTTTCTGCCGGTTAAGTTTTTGAGGGCCGATTTCTTGTCCTGTGATAAAAAGCCTTCTGTTTTGAGTGCCAAACCTTTCAGGGGAGCATTTGCAACCGGTTGGCACCATTTTTGAGTGAATTGCCAAAAGTCAGATTTTTGCTGAAATTGTGACCCCGGGCGGGGCTTAGGGATTTTTTCAAAAAAATATTTTCTGCCGGTTAAGTTTTTGAGGGCTGATTTCTTGTCCTGTGATAAAAAGCCTTCTATTTCGAGGGCCAAAGCTTTCAGGGGAGCATTTTCAAGCTTTTGGCACCATTTTTGAGTGAATTGCCAAAAGTCAGATTTTTGCTGAAATTGTGACCCCGGGGCTTAGGGATTTTTTCAAAAAAATATTTTCTGCCGGTTAAATTTTTGAGGGCTGATTTCTTGTCCTGTGATAAAAAGCCTACTGTTTCCATCGCCAAAGCTTTCAGGGGAGCATTTGCAACCGGTTGGCACCATTTTTGAGTGAACTGCCAAAAGTCAGATTTTTGCTGAAATTGTGACCCCGGGGCTTAGGGATTTTTTCAAAAAAATATTTTCTGCCGGTTAAGTTTTTGAGGGCTGATTTCTTGTCCTGTGATAAAAAGCCTACTGTTTCCATCGCCAAAGCTTTCAGGGGAGCATTTTCAAGTTTTCGCACCATTTTTGAGTGAACTGCCAAAAGTCAGATTTTTGCTGAAATTGTGACCCCGGGGCTTAGGGATTTTTTCAAAAAAATATTTTCTGCCGGTTAAGTGTTTGAGGGCTGATTTCTTGTCCTGTGATAAAAAACCTTCTGTTTCCATCGCCAAAGCTTTCAGGGGAGCATTTGCAACCCGTTGGCACCATTTTTGAGTGAACTGCCAAAAGTCAGATTTTTGCTGAAATTGTGACCCCGGGGCTTAGGGATTTTTTCAAAAAAATATTTTCTGCCGGTTAAGTGTTTGAGGGCTGATTTCTTGTCCTGTGATAAAAAGCCTACTGTTTCCATCGCCAAAGCTTTCAGGGGAGCATTTGCAACCGGTTGGCACCATTTTTGAGTGAACTGCCAAAAGTCAGATTTTTGCTGAAATTGTGACCCCGAGGCTTAGGGATTTTTTCAAAAAAATATTTTCTGCCGGTTAAGTTTTTGAGGGCTGATTTCTTGTCCTGTGATAAAAAGCCTTCTGTTTCGAGTGCCAAAGCTTTCAGGGGAGCATTTTCAAGCTTTTCGCACCATTTTTGAGTGAACTGCCAAAAGTCAGATTTTTGCTGAAATTGTGACCCCGGGGCTTAGGGATTTTTTCAAAAAAATATTTTCTGCCGGTTAAGTTTTTGAGGGCTGATTTCTTGTCCTGTGATAAAAAGCCTACTGTTTCCATCGCCAAAGCTTTCAGGGGAGCATTTGCAACCGGTTGGCACCATTTTTGAGTGAATTGCCAAAAGTCAGATTTTTGCTGAAATTGTGACCCCGGGGCTTAGGGATTTTTTCAAAAAAATATTTTCTGCCGGTTAAGTGTTTGAGGGCTGATTTCTTGTCCTGTGAAAAAAAGCCTTCTGTTTCCATCGCCAAAGCTTTCAGGGGAGCATTTGAACCCGTTGGCACCATTTTTGAGTGAACTGCCAAAAGTCAGATTTTTGCTGAAATTGTGACCCCGGGGCTTAGGGATTTTTTCAAAAAAATATTTTCTGCCGGTTAAGTTTTTGAGGGCTGATTTCTTGTCCTGTGATAAAAAGCCTTCTGTTTCGAGTGCCAAAGCTTTCAGGGGAGCATTTTCAAGCTTTTCGCACCATTTTTGAGTGAACTGCCAAAAGTCAGATTTTTGCTGAAATTGTGACCCCGGGGCTTAGGGATTTTTTCAAAAAAATATTTTCTGCCGGTTAAGTTTTTGAGGGCTGATTTCTTGTCCTGTGATAAAAAGCCTACTGTTTCCATCGCCAAAGCTTTCAGGGGAGCATTTGCAACCGGTTGGCACCATTTTTGAGTGAACTGCCAAAAGTCAGATTTTTGCTGAAATTGTGACCCCGGGGCTTAGGGATTTTTTCAAAAAAATATTTTCTGCCGGTTAAGTGTTTGAGGGCTGATTTCTTGTCCTGTGATAAAAAACCTTCTGTTTCCATCGCCAAAGCTTTCAGGGGAGCATTTGCAACCCGTTGGCACCATTTTTGAGTGAACTGCCAAAAGTCAGATTTTTGCTGAAATTGTGACCCCGGGGCTTAGGGATTTTTTCAAAAAAATATTTTCTGCCGGTTAAGTGTTTGAGGGCTGATTTCTTGTCCTGTGATAAAAAGCCTACTGTTTCCATCGCCAAAGCTTTCAGGGGAGCATTTGCAACCGGTTGGCACCATTTTTGAGTGAACTGCCAAAAGTCAGATTTTTGCTGAAATTGTGACCCCGGGGCTTAGGGATTTTTTCAAAAAAATATTTTCTGCCGGTTAAGTGTTTGAGGGCTGATTTCTTGTCCTGTGATAAAAAGCCTTCTGTTTCCATCGCCAACGCTTTCAGGGGAGCATTTGCAACCGGTTGGCACCATTTTTGAGTGAACTGCCAAAAGTCAGATTTTTGCTGAAATTGTGACCCCGGGGCTTAGGGATTTTTTCAAAAAAATATTTTCTGCCGGTTAAGTTTTTGAGGGCTGATTTCTTGTCCTGTGATAAAAAGCCTACTGTTTCCATCGCCAAAGCTTTCAGGGGAGCATTTGCAACCGGTTGGCACCATTTTTGAGTGAACTGCCAAAAGTCAGATTTTTGCTGAAATTGTGACCCCGGGGCTTAGGGATTTTTTCAAAAAAATATTTTCTGCCGGTTAAGTGTTTGAGGGCTGATTTCTTGTCCTGTGATAAAAAGCCTTCTGTTTCCATCGCCAAAGCTTTCAGGGGAGCATTTGCAACCGGTTGGCACCATTTTTGAGTGAACTGCCAAAAGTCAAATTTTTGCTGAAATTGTGACCCCGGGGCTTAGGGATTTTTTCAAAAAAATATTTTCTGCCGGTTAAGTTTTTGAGGGCTGATTTCTTGTCCTGTGATAAAAACCCTACTGTTTCCATCGCCAAAGCTTTCAGGGGAGCATTTGCAACCGGTTGGCACCATTTTTGAGTGAACTGCCAAAAGTCAGATTTTTGCTGAAATTGTGACCCCGGGGCTTAGGGATTTTTTCAAAAAAATATTTTCTGCCGGTTAAGTTTTTGAGGGCTGATTTCTTGTCCTGTGATAAAAAGCCTTCTGTTTCGAGTGCCAAAGCTTTCAGGGGAGCATTTTCAAGCTTTTCGCACCATTTTTGAGTGAACTGCCAAAAGTCAGATTTTTGCTGAAATTGTGACCCCGGGGCTTAGGGATTTTTTCAAAAAAATATTTTCTGCCGGTTAAGTTTTTGAGGGCTGATTTCTTGTCCTGTGATAAAAAGCCTACTGTTTCCATCGCCAAAGCTTTCAGGGGAGCATTTGCAACCGGTTGGCACCATTTTGAGTGAACTGCCAAAAGTCAGATTTTTGCTGAAATTGTGACCCCGGGGCTTAGGGATTTTTTCAAAAAATATTTTCTGCCGGTTAAGTTTTTGAGGGCTGATTTCTTGTCCTGTGATAAAAAGCCTACTGTTTCCATCGCCAAAGCTTTCAGGGGAGCATTTGCAACCGGTTGGCACCATTTTTGAGTGAACTGCCAAAAGTCAGATTTTTGCTGAAATTGTGACCCCGGGGCTTAGGGATTTTTTCAAAAAAATATTTTCTGCCGGTTAAGTTTTTGAGGGCTGATTTCTTGTCCTGTGATAAAAAGCCTTCTGTTTCGAGTGCCAAAGCTTTCAGGGAGCATTTTCAAGCTTTTCGCACCATTTTTGAGTGAACTGCCAAAAGTCAGATTTTTGCTGAAATTGTGACCCCGGGGCTTAGGGATTTTTTCAAAAAATATTTTCTGCCGGTTAAGTTTTTGAGGGCTGATTTCTTGTCCTGTGATAAAAAGCCTACTGTTTCCATCGCCAAAGCTTTCAGGGGAGCATTTGCAACCGGTTGGCACCATTTTTGAGTGAATTGCCAAAAGTCAGATTTTTGCTGAAATTGTGACCCCGGGGCTTAGGGATTTTTTCAAAAAATATTTTCTGCCGGTTAAGTTTTTGAGGGCTGATTTCTTGTCCTGTGATAAAAAGCGTACTGTTTCCATCGCCAAAGCTTTCAGGGGAGCATTTGCAACCGGTTGGCACCATTTTTGAGTGAACTGCCAAAAGTCAGATTTTTGCTGAAATTGTGACCCCGGGGCTTAGGGATTTTTTCAAAAAAATATTTTCTGCCGGTTAAGTGTTTGAGGGCTGATTTCTTGTCCTGTGATAAAAAGCCTTCTGTTTCCATCGCCAAAGCTTTCAGGGGAGCATTTGCAACCGGTTGGCACCATTTTTGAGTGAACTGCCAAAAGTCAGATTTTTTCTGAAATTGTGACCCCGGGGCTTAGGGATTTTTTCAAAAAAATATTTTCTGCCGGTTAAGTTTTTGAGGGCTGATTTCTTGTCCTGTGATAAAAAGCCTAATGTTTCATCGCCAAAGCTTTCAGGGGAGCATTTGCAACCGGTTGGCACCATTTTTGAGTGAACTGCCAAAAGTCAGATTTTTGCTGAAATTGTGACCCCGGGGGCTTAGGGATTTTTTCAAAAAAATATTTTCTGCCGGTTAAGTTTTTGAGGGCTGATTTCTTGTCCTGTGATAAAAAGCCTACTGTTTCCATCGCCAAAGCTTTCAGGGGAGCATTTGCAACCGGTTGGCACCATTTTTGAGTGAATTGCCAAAAGTCAGATTTTTGCTGAAATTGTGACCCCGGGGCTTAGGGATTTTTTCAAAAAAATATTTTCTGCCGGTTAAGTTTTTGAGGGCTGATTTCTTGTCCTGTGATAAAAAGCCTTCTGTTTCCATCGCCAAACCTTTCAGGGGAGCATTTGCAACCGGTTGGCACCATTTTGAGTGAACTGCCAAAAGTCAGATTTTTGCTGAAATTGTGACCCCGGGGCTTAGGGATTTTTTCAAAAAATATTTTCTGCCGGTTAAGTTTTTGAGGGCTGATTTCTTGTCCTGTGATAAAAAGCCTACTGTTTCCATCGCCAAAGCTTTCAGGGGAGCATTTGCAACCGGTTGGCACCATTTTTGAGTGAACTGCCAAAAGTCAGATTTTTGCTGAAATTGTGACCCCGGGGCTTAGGGATTTTTTCAAAAAAATATTTTCTGCCGGTTAAGTTTTTGAGGGCTGATTTCTTGTCCTGTGATAAAAAGCCTACTGTTTCCATCGCCAAAGCTTTCAGGGGAGCATTTGCAACCGGTTGGCACCATTTTTGAGTGAATTGCCAAAAGTCAGATTTTTGCTGAAATTGTGACCCCGGGGCTTAGGGATTTTTTCAAAAAAATATTTTCTGCCGGTTAAGTTTTTGAGGGCTGATTTCTTGTCCTGTGATAAAAAGCCTTCTGTTTCCATCGCCAAACCTTTCAGGGGAGCATTTGCAACCGGTTGGCACCATTTTTGAGTGAACTGCCAAAAGTCAGATTTTTGCTGAAATTGTGACCCCGGGGCTTAGGGATTTTTTCAAAAAAATATTTTCTGCCGGTTAAGTTTTTGAGGGCTGATTTCTTGTCCTGTGATAAAAAGCCTACTGTTTCCATCGCCAAAGCTTTCAGGGGAGCATTTGCAACCGGTTGGCACCATTTTTGAGTGAACTGCCAAAAGTCAGATTTTTGCTGAAATTGTGACCCCGGGGCTTAGGGATTTTTTCAAAAAAATATTTTCTGCTGGTTAAGTTTTTGAGGGCTGATTTCTTGTCCTGTGATAAAAAGCCTACTGTTTCCATCGCCAAAGCTTTCAGGGGAGCATTTGCAACCGGTTGGCACCATTTTTGAGTGAACTGCCAAAAGTCAGATTTTTGCTGAAATTGTGACCCCGGGGCTTAGGGATTTTTTCAAAAAA